>NC_062536.1:17168858-17193858 GCF_022655615.1 Tachysurus fulvidraco
CACCCTTTTTCCTATTTTTTCCCCATCTTCCCATTCCCCTTTCTGTATCCCTTCCCCCTTTGGTTTTTTCCCTTTAGTGTATTTCCTGTCGTGGTTTTAGTCTCTGGCAGACAGAATGAGAGACAAGAGACACGAGACCAGATAGATAGAGAGAGAGAGAGAGAGAGAGAGAGAGAGAGAGAGAGAGAGAGAGAGAGAGAGAGAGAGAGAGAGAGAGAGAGCAGAAAGCAGAGGAACGAAGTGATATACAGTAAGTTTGTCAGTGTTTCTCAGCCTCATCAGTAAACAAATGGGCAAAGGCAAAGATCTGATAACTTTTGTGTGTATGAGTGTGTGTGTGTTCATGTGTGTGTGTGTGTGTGTGTGTGTGTGTGTGTGTGTGTGTGTGTGTGTGTGTACAGTATACCTGCATGCCCTGTCCCAATTTCCCTACTAGCAAGAAAATAATCAAACCTCTGTGGACACCATTATGCAGATAATTTACAACAATTCAGTTACCCCTGCACACACACACACACACACACACACACACACACACACACACACACACACACACACACTCCCAGCCATACATATGCGATCTGTAATCCCTTTAAGACAGTGTAATTGCACTGTCATGATGTCCATGACTAAGCCAGTAATGTATGCTGACTTCAGAAGATAAACTCAGCGTGACCTGAGATAGACGTGTCATAAACACACACACAAATCAACCTGGATTCTCCTTAATGGTTCTACGCAGTGCTCTAGAACCCGGGTGTGCAGCATGCTGATATAAACAAAAGACTTTTAAACATCCACCTTTTTATTCGACGTTATTTATTTATTTATTTTTCCTACTCGCTAATGTAGCCTTAATGTTTACAAAATGGCTTTGTACGCTCGTCAGCTTTAAAGCTTTCAGAGACAAATAATCTCAGAAGCTTTAGAAAGCCAGAGCCGGCAGCAACGTACTGTAGACGAAAAAAAAACCCCATGATACAATACAACACACAACACACTCCCTCCGCCTTTCACCTTTGTGTTACTGTGTAGTTCATTCTCTCCGTTTCTTAACGTCGGTAGAGGCCCAGGTTTGTTTTATCGTTTTGCTTTAAATTTTCTTACATTTTCAAAATTGTAGAAAAAAAAAAATGGAGTCATTTAATGAACTGAAAGAATTAGAGCCAGAGTGTACCATAAATATTTATTTACTGGATTCATTAGTGCTTTCTATTTGTGAATTTCCACCCACAGAACTCCAGCGTGTACAGTACATTAACACGAAACAATCAACACTTCTCTTAGTTCTGTTACAACTGATGTGAGAGTCACGTCCGTATTATCTCAAGACTAGATGACTCACACAGGTCTAGCGGTTTGGATTAATTACCAAGAACAGATAAATACTTGATCTCACTTTTAGAAAGAGAAAAGGGTTCCTTGACATGTTTTTAGCATCTTAAACAGGGTTCTGCTTAAAAAAGTGGTTAATTGGGATCTCAGTTACAATAAAATCAATTAAATAATAAAAGTAGATCTGTTTGATGGATCTCTGGGGGAAGATTTTCTTAACAAAACAAATCTCTGGCACATTTAACACAACAGCACAGTTCTTCTGGTGTTCCTCTATGATGATGATGATGATGATGATAATGAGGAGGAGGAGAGCCTCTGTACTAGAGGTCTTCTCGGGTCTAAAGAAATGTATCCGACCCGAAGTGACCCGAATCATTTTTTACCCGAACCTAACGTGCATATTTATTTATTTTTTTTAAGAAAGACCCGACCCGAGACAAAGCAGAAAAAATTAGACCCGAGTCTGACCCGACCCGTCAGGCAATTTTTTTTAACCCGACTAGACCCGAATGTTGCATAACTCTACACTAAAGTGACCGCTACAGCGTGGGTTCAAAATTGATTGACAGGTCTGTTTCAACAAAAATTAGCTTACCGCTAGCCACACGTCACCAGCCACATGTCGCAAGCGGTCTTGGCAAACAGAGGAGAGGTTGGAAAAGGACTCGAGTCGATGCACACAAACGAGATACAGTATTTCGGGTCTTCTCGGGTCCGTTCGATAAAAACACATTCATTTTAAATTACCCGAGACCCGATGCAGCTATTATTATACCCGACCCGTGTCCGAGGCACACGTGAAACTTTTAGGCCCACTCGGGTCTCGGGTCGGACCTCGGGTTTTCGGATCTAAGTGGACCCGTGAAGACCTCTACTCTGTACTACATTCCTATAGTGTCTCCTGTCTCTTGCATCACCTGTCCCTAGTGTTACATTCACACCACGGGTTCTCGGACATGGGCTTGCTGAGACCACCTACTCTACATAGAACCCAACAATAGAGTGACAGGATGTGGTGAGAGGTAGGTTAAGAAGTATGAGTCTTGCCCCAGTGTTTGGCTCAAGTGGTTAAGGCTCTGGGTTGTCGCTTGGAAAGTCAAGTCAGGGCTCAAGCCCCAGCACTGCCAAGCTGCCCCCGTTGGGCAACTGCATACATACCAACAGATCTGGCCCAGCACTGCCAAGCTGCCCCCGTTGGGCAACTGCATACATACCAACAGATCTGGGACGCTTTGGAGGATAGTGGACAGAGACATGTGTTGTTCTTATCCTGACTGAGAAGCAGTCAACTTCTACAAGAGTCTGGAAATCTTTCATAGCTGGTCTTTGATGTGTAATCTTCTTTTATGGACAGTAATCAGTAGTTTTTATGGAGTCACGAATGAAATCCATATAAATCGTTGCATCACGTTGTATTCATAGCTTCAGGACGAGAGGTCATTTTTCAAACACTTCAGAATTTGTGAGTTTCTTAATCTTGCCAACCTCTGAGAAAATCTGTTAGCAATTCTTGCTAAATATATTTAGTCGTATCGAGTATTTTTGAAGTAATCGATCATGATATCTTAGAAAATATCTTATCTTACTGTTAGCGCATTTGATAATGTACCTTAAGTATACTAATGTTTAATACACTTTTACTTTACCGCGATATGATCAGTTATCAGCACACATGATAGTAGGTAGCTACATGCTAAGGCTAACTTATTTCTGTGTTAATGATAAAATAACGTTATGTACTTTATCGATTACGACCTCCGTTTATACAGATTACGCGGAGCTGCACGTACTCGTTGGATTCGCCGCGTTTGGATGCCAATGTAGGTTCACAAAGCCATGAGCATTAACAGTAAAGTAACATCCGCCATTGTTGTTGTGTTTGTGTTTGTCGCTGCTGCGCTAACGTTGCTGTGTAACGTGACACGTATACAGTGATGTCACACTCGGCGCTGTGATGCTCTCTAACCGGTGGAAAGGAAAACCGGTTCTTAGAAGGTTCGCCAGTGGAACCAACTTTGAACCAGCACCAGCACTAGCTCTGAACCAGCACCCGGTTCTTTTCGGTGGAAAAGGGGTACTAATTTTCTTTCTTTTTTCTGTCAAAAAACAGATGATTTCAATCAAATAAGAACCCCTTGTTGAGAACCATGATCCTAACTAATCTGACGCTGGAATGCTTGGTGGCTTCTTTCTAAAGAGGTTCTAGTTAAAACTCGAGGCTTGAGGGGGAAACCGTCTGTTGTAAGGTTTAAGAATAACAAACCAAAGAGCACTTTGGGGTTATAGATTGAATTAACAATTTGATCTCATGGTGAAGGAGAGCTGGAGGTGAGATGGAGCCCAAATCCTACACGTGTATATCAAAACCAACATTTCTTAAACGGAAGGATTTTTAGCAGAAAGGCAGCACTGTTGTAAAGACAACCTGGCACTCGTCAACGTATCCCCTTGATTTCCTGTTGATTCAGACTGGCCGTTGACGTTTGGCAGCCTAATTCCTAATCCGCCTCTTTCCCATTGTATTTTCTCTTTCACTCTCTTGCTCTTTCTTTTTTCTGTTTTTTCCTCTCAACTGTCAAACTCTAAAGTCTGTCTCCACACTATAGTCCCGAACCTGAGGACTGTCACCGCCTGGCAGGTGCTCCTGCATATTCATGACCCGACTTTTTTTTTTCTCGATTTCACCAAGAGGAAACTGGCCATCTCTAAAAGGTAAACAAAACGCTGTAGTAGGTAATATATTGGCCTAGCAATGGACGCGTATTTTTACATGCAGATTAAGAGTGCCTCCGGCTACAGGAAAGTACCGATTAGTAACGGGCAATTACATCCCAACAGATCTGGGACGCTTTGGAGGATAGTGGACAGAGAAATGTGTTGTTCGTATGCAGACTGGATATCAGTCAACTTCTACAAGAGTCTGGAAATCTTTCATAGCTGGTCTTTGATGTGGAATCTTCTTTTATGGACAGTAATCAGTAGTTTTTATGGAGTCACGAATGAAATCCATATAAATAGTTGAATCAAGTTGTATTCACAGCTTCAGGACAAGAGGTCATTTTTCAAACACTTCAGAATTTTAGAGCTTTTTAATCTTGCCAACCTCCGAGAAAATCTGTTAGCAATTCTCGCTAAATATATTTTCAGTTTAAGATTAGTTGTATAGAGTACTTCCTAAGTAATTGATTATCATATAAGAGGAAAAAGTGACAATTCAGCATCATTCTGCCTTTCCATGTAATTGAAACCAACTTAAAGGTGCGGTCTGCGTTGTTTGAGAAATGCTTAGAAAACTGAGTCGGGCCGCTAAAACAATAGAAAATCAAAACAAACGTGTAGCCAATGAGCAGAAAGGGGCGGGGCTTGTCAATATGGGCGGAGAGAGTGTTCAGTGCGCATGTGTGACATTAGCAGAAAGCGGTTTTAATATTGACATTGACATGACTTTCTCTGATAAAAACAGAGAAAGAAAGAGAAGAAAGACTTACGATAAGGACAAGAAGTAGGACGTGTTAATATAGGATCAGCTTTCCAGCGCTGGAGAGAACTGAAGGAGCAGGAAGTTGGCCACATATTCACAGGTTGGAGTTTCCCGAGTCAATAACTCCTGAGCTAAACGCTGTTACTACACAAATAACACCTCTTTTCTATCGTAGTAATGTAGAGAGGCAGCTACAACCGTGTTTTGTGTAGTAACAGCGTTTAGCTCAGGAGTTATTGACTCGGGAAACTCCGACCTGTGAATATGTGGCCGACTTTACTTAAGACGCCGAGGCGCTTTTTTCCTTCTCGATAGGTGAGTAACGTTGGTTTTGCTTTGTTACACAGAACTAATATATGCCTTTGTCCTTTACATGATTATGCTTGTGTGGCATTTTTGCTTGTTTGTTTATCTACAATCGTATTGTTTTTCCCTTCAGCTGTGATAAAGACACATTTCTTTCCATTAGTTGCCTGGGTTACGTATGTATGTGTGGGCGGAGCTATCGACACAGGGGTGGGGCCCATTTGGGTTAGGGGTGTGTTTAATTTGGTGATTTCAAATGTCAACATTGGCTTTCAAAAATCAGAGACCCTGCCTTTAAGCGTTATGTGACAGCTAGCTAAATCATTAGTTTGTGCATGCTTTCCAAGTTGCTGAATATTTTTCAGTTATTTTCCACTTTATATAAAATTAAGGTAGAGAATAGAATAATAGGACTGCCTTGCGGGTATAAAAGTAGCCTGTCCATTTTCCAGACATTAGTATAACTTTATTACCATGCTACCCTATCGCGCGACTATCCGAACTAGCCTCTCTTTTACCTTTTACCTTTCTTTAACTCTTCTCACTACTTATTAATCATATACAGTAGCATCCACTGTGCTGGAGACGGAAGTTAAGCATGTCGGCACAAAAAGTGCCTCTTTTATCAAATCCTGCAAATCCTGATGGATACGATGCCAAAGGTACACAATGAGACCCAAGAAAAACACCCACCCACACACAAATTACCTTCTTCAGACCCCAGAATATGTTTTTTTCTCATGTACATAGCATTACCATGGAAACAGTGTTCATCAATGGTTGTGTGTGCCTGGATATCCTTGTCCTTCCTAAAGGCTTAGTAATTTTTTCATATATCTTCTTAGTTCTTCCAGTGATCCAGCTTCAAATAGTGGTATATTTAAAAAGACACACCATCTTTACTGAATTGGAAACGACTCAGGAGATGTACTTCTCATAGCCTTTTAAAGACAGGCTTATGGAAAGGACACCTTGCTCCCCTAAGCGGCCCTTTATCTCACCGTAGTGTTGACATTCACTGACTGTGTCAGCTCCTTCTGTGCCACCCCATACGTGCTGAATATTCATCTCAAGGAAACAGAGGAGACTTTGGATGAGAGATAGAGCGAGAGAGATCGATAAATGATTTATGTCCTTTTTTTATAAATGGTCTGACAGATTAATCAGTAATTCACTCCTGAGAATAGCAATGATATGATAGCGCTAGGCTATAACGGACGCAAGGAGGGCAGGAGTCGTTGACATTGAATGATAATGTGCAAGAAAAAAAAAAAAAAGAGGAAGGTGACCTTATGTGATTTAAGATCAGGTGCCAAAGGAATTCCCTTTATATCTTAGCACAGGTCGTATATTGAAAATCCTCACCCGCCTCTAGGAAGTGAGGCGATTTAGACGATGGTAAAACACTGAAGTTACTGAACTCATTGAAGTATCACAAGCATGTTGTGGGTGGGTGGGGGTGGGGGTGGGATATATGAGGCATGATGGTTTAGTGGTTAGCATGTTGGCCTTGCATCTCTGGGGTTATTGGTTCAAGTATTGCTTCTGCTCATGGTGCATGGGGTTTGCAACCTTTCCTCGCCCAACCCGAAGACACATTGTACTGTAGGCTGATTGGCATCTCTGAATTGCCCACAGTGTGTGAGCTTGTGCCCTGTGACAGGTCTGCCCCCTGTCTTGTCTCCTGATGTGGTCCCTAGGCTCTCTCGAACCCTGTGTAGGGTAAACAGTGCTTGTGACATAAGTAGGTAAAATATACTTCCCATACATGAGCCACGGTGAAAGCTGCAGGAGGCATCTCATCTCAACGCCTTGTCATTTAACTAACTTCTTTCCTCCTTACAATCACTCTCAATTCAGTTCTTTCTTACTTCACTGGGGTAGGAACCTAGTAGCTTAGTGGTTAAGGTGTTGGACTATTGTTTGGAAGGTTGTGAGCTCTCAATCCACCAAGTTGCCACCACCAAGTGGTCCCTGAGCAAGGACTTTAACCCTCAATTGCTCAGTTGCATAAATGTAAGTCACTCTCGATAAGGGTGTCTGCAAAATGCCATAAATGTACCCTGCTCTTTCTGTTCTTGTATTTGTGCGTTTCCAATTTTGTTACATCCAAGTCATGACAGGATCAACAGCAGAAGGAGGTGTGGGTTATTTCTAAATTCCTGAATGAGCATACTGTACATCTGTGTATGAGTAAAACTGCTCTGACTGTTTATACACTGCGTGTCTTGCAGCAAGGTGCTAAATGCTGAGAAGAGAGAGCTGGTGGTGCTGAGAAGGTTGCACAGGCAAATAAAAGGAAAAGCACTTTATCTTGTGACTGCCTCCTCACACTACTCACACCAACCATGTGCCAAATGTCAGGAGAAAAACAGGAGTGGTAATGGAGTCATCATGGAGACCTTGGCCCTAGCCAAAAGTCCCTCATTGTATTGAACATAATAAAACTCTTACAGAAGCTCACCTGCACTTCAACAGCCTGCTTCATCAATGGATCACATTTTCATTCAAACTAAACACAAGAGACACTTCCTGCCTCTAGCGACTAGCTAGTTCCTAAACTGGTTGATTTCTCCTGACTGATAAATTCTCAACTCTTACAGGTCAGCTTGTTGTTCATTCATTCATTTTCTACCTCTTATCCGAACTTCTCGGGTCACTGGGAGCCTGTGCCTATCTCTGGCATCATTGGGCATCAAGGCAGGATACACCCTGGACGGAGTGCCAACCCATCACAGGGCACACACTCTCATACACTCACACACTACGGACAATTTTCCAGAGATGCCAATCAACCTACCATGCATGTCTTTGGACCGGAGGAGGAAACCGGAGTACCCGGAGGAAACCCCCGAGGCACGGGGAGAACATGTAAACTCCACACACACACACACACACACACACACACAAGGCGGAGGTGGGAATCGAACCCTGACCCTGGAAGTGTGAGGCAAATGTGCTAACCACTAAGCCACCGTGCCCCCTTAGCTTGTTGTTATTTAAGAAAAACAAGTGTGATAAAGGAGGCAATTTGTTCAGCACTGATGTAAGGAGTCCAGTTTCTTTCACATTTTTTTATTGTCTGGTTTTTCTCTAACCTGAGAATCATTTTTTTTCACCTTTGATGTTGTTGTTGTTTTTTTTCTTTCTTACTAACTTCATCAAAACCCAATGAGTTCCATCAGCAGGATGTAATAAAGCATAAACTGTCCACAGCGAGCGTTTGCATGACGTGAGCAGACTGTGAGTCAGCAGAAGGAGCATCAGTTGCATTTTAATGGAGCAGATGGTAGCTATATCATGAACCGCACCGCCCGCAGGTTAGGCAGCATAGGATAGAACGACAGTGTCGGCGAGGTCAAGCGGAAAGCGAGTAAACTTGAGCGTTGCATTTTGTTCGAAATTATTCTGACATTTAGCTGAAAATTTAAATGTAATTGTGCTGGGACCAATTAGCTAGGCCTTGTTTGCATATGCATGCTGTGATTTACTGGCATATATCTAGCGATGCTAGATCATTTGGAAAAGTGGGGGAAAAAAAAAAAACATAGGAAATAATCACGATCTTGAATCTTGGCTTCATCTTGTGCTCTGCTAGAGCCACTTGTCAGTCTGCTGCCTTGGACTTGCAGATCATGCAGGTAGTTTAGCAGCTCGGTGCACTGCGGCATGATACCATGCAGTTTGGGGGGTTTTTTTTGGAGGGTGCATCTCATTTGCCTGAATTTGCATTTGTTCAGCATGAAGCAGAGCATGGAGAGGTGCTGGGTGGAAATGGGCAGGAAGTGAGCTGGCTGAGTGGAGGGCACTCTGAGGGCGGCATTGTGTGTGAGAGAGAGCTAGAGAGAAGGAGAGAGAGAGAGAGAAAGAGAAAGCTCAAGGGAAAAATCCCACTCCTGGTGTATTTCTAAAACCAAGGGGAGGGTTCTGGGTGTATGCATGTGCACCTTCTGTAGGCACCCTGGAAGCCTGAGCTGATGAAATAAAGAGAGTGATGGAAAGAGAGCGAGAGACAAACTGGAAGGGAACATTTTTTTTCCTGAATGCACCTCTAAATGCACATGCCAAGTTGAACCCCCCTCTGACACATCACAACTCATCCAGTCTCCTGACATCTCCTGACAGATTAAGTGCTTTTCATCTTTTTTAGTTCAGCATTCTGCACGGAGGGAAACAAGGGGGGAACTAAAAAAAATTCTGTAAGCACAGACAGCACACATTACCAATATTTCCCTAAGCGTTTAATGTTGTCTCCCATGATTCTGAAAAGAAGAATGCAAAAGGTCAGATGGGCTTTATACCGTCTTTGGATATCCATAACAGGAAGACGATATTGGTGTCAGAATAATTCAGCGGAACACAGATCGCCGGCTGAGCCCCCGTTCCTCTCTACTGAGCCGCGGACACTCTGCTACCTGTCTCTTCACTGCACAAAGTTAAAGAGACCGAGTTAAGCAGAACTGAAGATGACTACATGGCTAAAACACACACACACACACACACACACACACACACACACACACACACACACACACACACACACAGTCACACATAAATCGACCTTATCTGCAGATGCTGGAGTGTTTGACAAAGGTTTACCCTTTATAATCTTTCCATATCCGCTATCAAATGTTATATAAAGGGAAATAAATTTCCTGCTGTCATTAAATTTATTAGAGAACATACATAACCAAAACAGCATCACAAAGAACAAAAAGTTTGCAAAATCAGTCCAAGATACACCTGGGAAAATATCAATCAGGCCAAAGGTATCTCTCATTATGAGGCTACCACCACCATGCTTCACTGTGGGGGTGCTGTTTGTCCAGGTATTTGTGTTCTTCTCTGAACATTATATTGCTTTTAAGGCATTTGGCAGACATCATAATACTGTACAGAGCAACTTATATTTTTATCTTATTTTATTCAACTGAGCAATTGAGGGTTAAGGGTCTTGCTCAGGGGCCCAGCAGTGGCAGCTTGGCAGACCTGGGATTCGAACTTACAACCTTTAAATCGGTAATCCGACACCTTATCCACTTTAATTGCACATAGTTGAACCAACTTGTTATGTGACTTCTGGTGCCAACCAGCTACACCAGGGCAAATTTACACCAAGGGGCAAAAGCTAAATACTACAAATGCATTTCAATATCTTGATTGTGTTTTCCTTCTCCTTCAATAATCACAGGCTATTTTTTTACCTTCCTGATGAAATCCAGTTCAGCTCCAAATTCAGTTCCAGGTTGTAACTCTGCATAATGCGAATAAAAAAATAAAAATACAAAATCCCCACTGATCAGAAATCTTAAGCTCCGAATTAGCATTTTTGTGCAAAATATTCTTGCATGTGTCAATTCAACCATTAAAATAATCTCTGTAGGTAATAAAATTGTAAAATATGCTTTATTTAATGCCCAGGAAACTATTAAACATCACCTTTACCCTCATAAAGAATGCATAGATATGTTAATATGCATGATATGCAAATAAGTCACGCCCCCACACCCTTCTGCTACCTGTTCAAAACTCTGTTTAAAGCATGCTAAGCTGTTAGCTATGGCAGAGCACACTATTTTTGCTTTAAAAAAATAATAAAAAGATAACACTGGGGAAATCTGAGCAAGCAGAGACACAAAAGAACTCACTAAGAATGAACAATTAATGGGAAAAGTTATTTTGAAAAATGTTACTGTTTATACAGTATGTACTGAGTTATAGATGGCTAGTCAACTGCTAGTAAACTAGCTTACATGTCTTGCTAAGACATTTCAGTATCTGAAAAAAACACATCCTCACAACTAGACTGTACTGTGCTTCTACGATTAGCTGCTACGATTAGCTGCTACGATTAGCTGCTACGATTAGCTGCTACGATTAGCTGCTATGATTAGCTGCAAATTGTTTTTTTACTGAGTACTCTCAGCTGCTAGTAACTTCTAGTAAACTAGCTTACATGTCTTGCTAAGACATTTCAGTATCTGACAAAACACATCCTCACAACTAGACTGTATTGTGCTTCTACGATTAGCTGCTACGATTAGCTACTACGATTAGCTGCTACGATTAGCTGCTACGATTAGCTGCCACGATTAGCTGCGAATTGTTTTTTTCCTGAGTACTCTCAGTTAGCAACAGTTAAAATTCTCACAGCTATGTATTTCACTCAAAACAAGCAAGGAAACAGTGAGACACAATGCTCTGGGAAAGAAAAGGCATGCAGAATCACTGAGTTTAACACAATTCACCTAATTATGTTCATTAGCAGACTGAGCACATTATTTGCCCTTATTACGTGTACAGCAGGGAAATTAGCATGAATTTCAAATGGAGAGAAAATGTTGGGAAAATCCTGGTAATTAATTGATGTAGCTAAATTCCTGGGGGCAATAATCTTATGCTTTCTCATTATTAGAGCATATAGAGTAATGTTTAGTACTCGACAAGGTTGTTTCTAGAAGACGGGTACCGTTTGTTTCCTACTTATAGTACTTTCAGAAATGTACAGTAAAAAGAAATCTACAGTAAAAAGAAAAGACGTTCTTTTAATATTTATTTTGAAAACCGTGATGGAAATGGTCTCTTTTAACCACCCAAACCACTACAAATGCTCTTTATCTTAAAATATCATTGTTGAAAATTGACTTATTTTGCCAAAATATGTAAATCCATCAACAACTCATGCTTGAAACATCACTGTCCATAAAAAAAGACACATTTCACTTGTGTATGTCTATATTTGACGTCGTCTACAAGTCTGACAGAAAGTTGCATCATGTGAATTTTCTGAAGATCATGGGAAGAACTTTTTCTATTTTTCATGAATTTGTGATGATCGTTGACAGAAAGTACAAAATTGTTACCTAAACGACAGACTAAAAGTCCATTTTTAATAAAAAATGTAATCTTTGGAATAATAGTTTTGTGTATTTGTATACATTAAATTCATGCTAAAAACCTCAGCCCTGTTATTTATTTAAGGGCAAAATACAATCATTTATCATAAAGAAAGCTTGAGATATTGATGCCTGAGATGGTTAATACATTTACCTAATTAGATGAATGAATTTTAAAGAGTTAAAAGGGCTAAAAGACATTCCAGTTGCATTCCATAATGCACCTATAATGATTGTAGTAAATATATGATTAGGTCGTGTTTGTAAAGCAGACTTTAATTCGACTTTTTTGATGTGTGTGTGTGTGTGATCTAATTAAAGAGGGATCTTTCAGGGTCAGTACTCTACTTGTAGTGCTTGGAAACACAATATGATCACATTCAAGCCTGAGTTCTCTAACAGCACAGACAAAGAGTCTGGCTGAACATTAAAGTGGACACGAGGGAACATGGCTGAGTATCAGCACCAGCCCACAAACCAGATCTGTCACCTCCCTGAAGACCAGACTTGAGGAGGACAGGGAGATGAGGCAGGATTGGATGACAAGGCAATATCAACAAAGATCAGATTCACATCTCTAACTTCATATCTCTCTCTCTCTCTCTCTCACTCTCACTCTCTCACACATATATACATATTGTGGCCTTCAAATCAATATCCAAAGTGTTGGTTTGTTAGGAGACTGCAGCTCTGTACTGTCATGTCTCTGAGACAGATGGTCGAAGAGCTTTAATGATTTGGGGATTAAATTCTCTGACACTTTTCAAAGAAGTGGTGACAGCAGAGTCGTAACTTTTTTCCATCATGGGAGAAAAAGTCTGAATAAAAGTCACAAGTCACAAGAACTTAACTTTTTCTAGCTTACTTGAATTTGAAAGTGAAAATATTTGGAAATAATAATTTAGAGGAGAAAAAACAGGAAAAAAATTATATATATATATATATATACATATATATATATATATATATATATATATATATATATATATATATATATATATATATATATTTAAATGTTATAAATTTGCCCAAAGACTATTTCACTACAGTCATATATAATTTGAGATAAAGGTTTTTTTTTTTTTTTAGTTTTTAAACAAAATATTTAAATTTAACTTCTTTGATTATAAATTTAATTTTATTTAACTTCTTTGATTATTACAGCTAAGTTTTTTTTTCTTCACAATTCACCACTTTAAAACTCTCAAATTAAACCCTAATTAATAAATGCTTTCGATGAAAAGACACAAAGCCGATATTTAAAACATATAATGAATTACAATAATAAGATTTTTTTTTTTTTGGTGTGGTGATATCACTAAAAATGTCTGTATAAATAAAAACTGACATGAAAACTCAAACAAAGTCCAGTCACCTCACATAGAAACGCGTTCACCTTGGAACTATTAATAATTAAGATATACAAAATGTCGTATTTAAAGTTAAAGTATACGTGCTATTTATATACTATCCTATGATATGCTTTGCATCGGTACTCAACGTATGTCTATGTTCAAAGCAAATTTTCTTATTTTTCCTTACTTGCTTCCCCTTTGTACAGTATATTTCACTTTGTTGGTTTTAATTCC
This sequence comes from Tachysurus fulvidraco, assembly GCF_022655615.1. Taxonomy (NCBI): domain Eukaryota; kingdom Metazoa; phylum Chordata; class Actinopteri; order Siluriformes; family Bagridae; genus Tachysurus; species Tachysurus fulvidraco. Next base: position 17,182,469 of record NC_062536.1, read on the forward strand.
CATTCTAAGCACTTCAAGAGCTTTTAAAGAAACCACTGTCTGTCAAAATTCCTCCTAATGATAATAAATTGATCGATTTACTACCGTGATGAAATGACACCCAGGAGTGAGGCGTTAAGATTGGATAAACAGGAACAATATGGTGCTCGGTGAAGGGTTTGCACCCGGACCAGAACGAGGAGGATCAAACAAGGAAGAGAGTCAGACACCAGAGACTGGTTCATTAGTCTCACAGTGGCCATTCCATCTGGACTTGGTCACTGGGGTCAGCAACTGAACGTGGCAGAGGGAGACATGAAATGAGAGGCAAACAGACGGCAAGGTGAAGAAACGATGCAGGAAGCAAGACAGTGTGAAGAAAGACACAGATGAGTAACCACCCACTAACACCCCTGACAAAAATTAAACATGTTTTTTTTTTTTTTTTTTGGCAGATTGGATGGGCTGTGTGCTCTGGTGTATCTAGATATTCTTCTCAGATGACTAAACTTGATTGTACCGCCATTACAGTACAGTACTGCCTATTAAACCTGCACACACAAGAATACCCTATGAAAGAAAAAAATATATATATTCTAAAGGTGATCTTTACACCAATTCGATCTTTACACCAATTCAACATTTGTTTGACTGTATATTTATAATCACACTCTCTAATGTCACCCATATGATGATGGGTTCCACTTTGAGTCTGGTTCCTCTCAAGGTTTCTTCCTTACCAACTTAAGGGAGTTTTTCCTTGCCACTGCTGCCTGAGTCACCTCAGACTTGCTCACTGGGGATAAATACATATACATACATACATACATACATACATACATACATACATACAGTACATGCATACACACTGTGAACTATATATATCTTGAATTTTTTACTATATTAATTCTCTATATTTCTCCTTATGTTTACCTTCTGTTCTATGTTTATGTTCTGTAAAGCTGCTTTGAGACAAAGCCCATTGTAAAAATAATAATTATAAAAAATATAATACAAATAAACTTGAATTGAAATTGAATTGAATTGAATTAAATATATTGTTGTACTCAAAGATACAAGACTTGCCTTTTAGGGTTTAAATATAGCTCACAAAATACATTTTATACCATTGAAAGCATGACCCAAGTGGTTTTTAAATTTAAATGCTTTAAATCTTTTAACCATTCAACCTAAAATTCATTATTGTGTGTCAGAACACAGCGGTTAACACACAGTAAGTCACAATAAAGTGTATAGTACAAATAGTAAACTAGAGTAAACTACAGTATAGTAAAAATGCCACTTATATACAAATATATCATGAAATATTTAACAGTTTCCATTCTAGTTGAAGGAAGGCATCAGGAAAAAAAAAAACAGCAAATACTGTAACAGAGGCTAACAGCTTATCTAGCTAACACATAACCGTTACATATTCTATTTGAACAGTGAAAAGATGTAATGACAGTAGAAAGCAGGCAGAAACAACAGAAACAGCAACATTTCCCTTAGAAACAGCAACGTTTACCTCAGAAATAACACAACTTTCTCAGAAAGAGCAACATTTACCTCTTAAATAACAACATTTCCCTCAGAAATAGCAATATTTCCACAGAAACAGCAATGTTTACCTCAGAAATAACTCCACTTCTTCAGAAATCGCAACATTTTTCTCAGAAATGCTGCTAAATTTTTAAAGACTGCCTTGGGAAAAAAATAACACTAAATTTATACTTAACATAGACTGTTAATCAGTACTAAAAGAGTTTGTCACTTCCATTAACGAGAAAGACAAAATTTTCAGAGTCGACTCGTTCATCAACGATTAACTGGGTCATTATTTCTGTCATGTAAATAGAAAGTAACACTCTTTATAAAAAACTTTAACGTCATCTCAGTTAGCTCTTACAGGTTTTTTAATTATAGAGTAATCCTTGAATTAATCCCACACTACTGCTTTGTAAACTATTTATGCATTAATTCTGAATGTGTCAAGAACCTCGGACGTAAATACAATAAAGACGAGACCACAGCATTTGTGAGCACCATAACATAATGTTCAATATGGACATAAACAGTGATGATTGTTAACATTAAGTACCACAGTAGAAATGTAGTAGCATTGTGGTTCAGACCAACCAATTATAATAAAAATGCTTTATATAAACATAGTGTTTATTATTATTATTTTTATTTATTGATATTTTATCCTAAGTTTTTTCCCCCCATGAGATTTCATTTCCTCTAATCTCGTTTGCTCGTTCAAAACAAAACCTCTATGCAATTCAAACTGACACCCTTTTAAAAACTCTCAATATGTCCGTTCTTGTCGTTTCAATGATGCTTTGCCAATGGCCAGAGGGATTCGGTAATTACCAGCCACTCTGGATGCATGTTTATTGCTCACGACCCAAAATGGCTCCGGCGGAGCAGCGAGTCCAGGGCTGCCAGGGGAACGAGGCTGAGAGCAGACAGCAGATGCTGCCCGTGCTTGGCACACAGATGCATGCAGGCGGCTCAACCATCATCGCAGCCAGGAAAGAGAGAGAGATTCAGAGAGACAGCAAGAAAGAAGAGAAAAGAGAGGAGAGACAACATACAGTGACAGGTGTCAACACCTAGCTACTATTCACCAGCGCCAAAAGCCCAGTGAATTCCTATTATAGAGCTGGACACTGCCATGAGAGTCAGACAAAGTCGCTCTCTGTCTCTCTGTCAAAAAACACAAAGTAAATACAGGTATGATGTAACTTGAAGTGGCCAAAAAAATAAACAGAACACCAAGGCATACCTTGGATTAAAATATTTTTTAACCATATGATGCTGCAAGGTTAACTTCCACAACATATCCTCATTCATCCCTCAATCTCAGTAACAGACCTTATACCTTGGACAGTTATTGGCAATAATTCTGCAAAATCTAATAATGCAAAGACGTATACACAATAAAGCTATTAAAAATAGAAACGTACAACAGTTGTTATGTTGGTTGTGTGTGTAGAGATGTTTGTTTAAATATGGAAGTCAGTAGAAGTCCAGAGTCAGTAGGTTTTGGGATCTCAGTAACAAGACAAGCTGCATTATAGTTTTATGAAATTGAAGAGATAAAAAAGTGAAAGAATGACTGCTTACAGCTGCTATAGAATGGAATTGGCAATGTAAATAGAAATGGATAAAGACAGAATCTCATGGAATTTTTCAATTCAGAAAGCTCTGTGATTTACAATGTTCAAAATGTTTGGCAACCGATGCAAATGTGGGAAGCGTTTCAACGGTTTGAAGCATGTGGCCCGTTTGGCCAAACTGGACACGTGGGTGCTAACAGGTATAAATTTTGGATTTAAATATCTTATAGAAGTCATGGACTGGGGGGGGGCTTAGTGGTTAGCACGTTTGCCTCACACCTCCATTTGCATCAGGGGTTTCCTCCGGGTACTCCGGTTTCCTCCCCCGGTCCAAAGACATGCATGGTAGGTTGATTAACATCTCTGGAAAAATTGTCCATAGTGTGTGATGGCATGAGTGCATGAGAGTGTGTGTGCCCTGCGATGGGTTGGCACTCCGTCCAGGGTGTATCCTGCCTCGATGCCCGATGACGCCTGAGATAGGCACAGGCTCCCCGTGACCCGAGAAGTTCGGATAAGCGGTAGAAAATGAATGAATAAATGAAAGTAATGGACTTAAGACACTTGAACCTCATTATAAAGCGGACACTTGTACTATTGCATTATGATACCTGCTGGAAAAGTATACATCAAAACCATAAATAAATAAATAAATAAATAAATAAATGAATAAATAAATAAATAAATAAATAAATAAACACATGGGTGTGCAAGTGGAAAATTACACAACCAAGGTATGGCATGTGCACAAAAAAAATCGAATCATGCCCATAAGCCATCACATGCTCAGGTTCATGCTGTTTCCTGGGTAACATCGGACTGCATCATCTTCCATACTGCAGCATCACAGCGGCTCAGGTCAGTTTGGTGCGATTCATTAATCAGCCTGAGACCTCAGGGGAATCCTCCATCTCCTCCTCTCTCACATTCTTTTTTCTTTTCCTCCTTGGCATCACTAGCCAAATGATTCTGTTTTTCTCTCCACCTTTTTTCCTTCTCACGTAACAATACGGCTGCTTGTTTGTTGGGCAGCGGTCTCTAGAGCACGATCGCTAAACAAATCTGCTTGCATGGTAGATAGTGCTGGGTAATTGGCACAAAACAGTTGTCGTTTTTTTTTTTTAATCACAAACCTGCACATTTCAGCCCGCTTTTCTTTTACAACCCTGCTTCTTCCATCCATACCAATGCAAGCTTTATTAATCACTGTCCAGGATAATAAGACCCTCAATAGATGGTAATTGCTGTTTACGGGGATCGTGCGACAGCTTTACCGGCCCCCGTGGCAACATGGCACAACTACAAACCTTCGGGGAAAAGAGTCTATTACTGCCACGCGGGCATGAAGTGTAGTCTAAGCGTTTCCAGGAAATAAGTCTGCAATGGTGTTTTAGTGTAAAACATAAAAGAGGGCATTTTATAGTAACGTGCACGTTAAGAGCTTTGAAACCTAAAAGTGTGCATTCCCTTTGAACCAAGGTCACTCTGATCCTTTCACTTACTTTTGAAGCACTGTACCTTTAATCAGTTCCATTGATCGATGTTCAGCTCCACCTGTTTCACTAAAAGCCCAAATTTATTCACTCTCTTTGCTCTTTAAGCCTAATTATTCTGCTTCGATAATAATAGAATATTAAGACGTTTTTGACATTTTTTGCTATGGTATGTGGTAGGAACAAATAAAGTTTGATTCTGGGAATTGATACCACAGATTTAGTCTCTAGTTTATATGAAATACTTTACTTTTTTATCTGTTATCTTCAAATCGTTAGCTTTAATTCTTCCTTTCATGGTCTAAAAGTTTCTCAACCAACACTGCTGACTAGACAGAATACAATAACTACTTTAGAAACTCCATGATATTTATAAAACTCAGGGCTTTTTTATATCCAGTTATTCACCTTAAAGCTTCCTGTCCATTAACAACTATGACAGAATGATAGTAGGGTTCTAATAAAAAAATGCTGCTGAATTTAACGGTTTACGTAGCTGAATGATTTAAAACCACACAATCTAGTGTGAGATGAGGATGGGTTGTCTTTGGGGTCTCTCAAGGTTTCTTCCTCATGTTCTCTCAAGGAGTTGGACAGAAAACCGTAAATATTTATTCATTCATTCATTTTATACTGCTTATGCGAACTTCTCGGGTCACGGGGAGCCTGTGTCTATCTCAGAGATCTTCATTTTTAGCATTTTTTTTCTGTGAGCACTAGCATAATGTCTAGGAATGATGGCTAGATGACTGACAATCGAAAGAATGGTGGATTATCTAGAATATATATATGTATATATATAGATAGACTATTTCCATACAGTCTTTTCCAATATTTATCTATCATCACCCCCGAGGTACCGAGGTACTGATCGCTCTTTAACACTTTTGAACACAGCCTGGCCTGAGATTGACCCCACAATCACATCTCAAACTGTCGCTCTATGTTATATGACGCTGACTATCCCATGGCTTACTACCATGGAAGGAGGCTTTGATGTTCACACAGTGTTTATGCAGTGTGTCTATGTGCAGATGGAGTATATTATTTAAGATGGGCACTGTGAAGCAAAGGAGCAACAGTCTTTAATGTGGATTATAGGTGATGGCACATGGCAGTCGTATTGGTCTAAACAGGATTTGTGTTAAATGCACAAGGAAGCGCTACATCAGGAGTGTTTATAGCACGTGGCATGTGTGTACGTTTCAAACAGGACGTGGCACAGGTGTGTGTGTGTGTGTGTGTGTGTGTGTGTGTGTCTGTGTGTTGTTCGTACAGTCCACAAAAAAGCACGAGTTTGTAGACATTCATCATTTCTATACTAACAATTCAACACTCTTTTAAAAAGAGGTTCCTTGGCATTTTATATAGAACCCTAGCTTTCCATACTTGGCCAGAAGTCCCTTCTTCCGACAAAAAATGATTCTGTGTAGAACCCTAGGTGAGCAACGCACCTTTTATATCAAAGCGCATTCAAAGAACATTTTGGGGTGCCATTACTTTTAGGAATTTCATGAATTTTAGAAAAGATTAAACGGTTGATTAAATTAGTGAAAACACTTCAATAAGAGGGAGGAGTTACACTGTTGAACACGATGTAGTTTTCTTGTCTAGAGGAATAAATAATCTTACAGATGGTCTTAACACCAATGGGTTAATGACAACAACAACAACAAAAAAGCCTTCGATTTTTTTTATGTAACCTCTGAATTTTAGAATCACATATTCTCTTTTTCCATTCGAAACAATACGGGGTGCACAAACTTTAACACCACACCTTCTACAACACTAATCCAGACATCCCTACTACAATGAAAACATTTTTGTTCCCCATCCCAATTAAACAATTACATTCTAGTTTAATTCTGGCTTGTTAAAACCACCTTGTTCTCCAGATCCAGATATACGGTAGACTGATACGTCGGGTCTATTTGCCCGAGCGAATCCGATATATCTGATTACACAGGGTCACGGCAGGCGGCCAAAAAAACTAACCTACATTGATGCTTGATGCCAGCATGAGAAAATAAAGAGCATAAGCCAATTCTATGGCAACAACAAATCGATCGGCCCATCTACGCCGGAGGACGGTGACCCGAGACCGGTTCATTGATCAGCACTCGCAGCACTTTCCCTGGAGATCCAGCTATAGGACAATATCATGGCACGCCAATGCACAACTCCTCAAACAAATGAAGCGTGTAGATGATGTACTCAGCAGTTTAGAGAAAACAATCTATATCATCTGAGAGAGAGAGAGAGAGAGAGAGAGAGAGAGAGAGAGAGAGAGAGAGAGAGAGAAATCTAGTGCAAAATATATCTTTACACCAACCGTGATCACTTATAATGAGCTTATTTGCATAACAATTTAAAGTGTTTTTTTTTCCATAGGTTCTCCATTGGTTCTTCAAAGGGTCCACTGAGTAATTAAGGGCTCTTCATGGGTTCTTTTAAGAATTCACTGAATAATTCTGGGTTTTCATGAAATATTTTAGGGATGGTTTCAAGTGTACATTACATAGGGGCTTTTTACACCTGGTCACTTCATGTGTTTTCTGTGATCAGATAGCTATCCGATGGTAAAAAGACCAGGTCTAAATGCCCTCCGAAACGGTTTCGAGACGGATATAAATCTGATGGTACGAACCCCTTCAGGAGGAGGTCTGGGACGTGTTTCAGATGAAACTGGACAGGTGTAAATGTATGTGGTTGTTCAAGCCACATACGTCAGCGCTATACTCCTCCCAAACGGAACTACGTCACTCACAGGTGACTCACGAGTCGTGCATCGCGCCAGAAACAAATACGTTTTCCCACCAGCGCTGCTCCGATCTTTCACCCAGGCGTCTCGTTGGGTCTTAAAATGCGCTGCTGCCGCCAGCGAAAATGCAGCAAACAGTAAATGCTGTTTTTTTGTAGCAACCGCATACACCAAAGTGTGTTCCGTTTCAATTACCCCGGAAATGAGGTAAAATATATTAGCATTTTGGGCGGGAGTAGAAAGATCGGATCGATATCCGATTCGCCGAGACGCATTTATGTGGTCTAATGTAAATGGAACAGTTTTAACAAATCAGATAGCTATCGGATCAGAGACAACACGTGAAGTGACCGGGTGTAAAAAGGCCCACAGGATTCTTCATGTGGTTCATAGTCAGTTTTAAGTGATCACTGTTATTAAGGGTTCTTTGTGTGTTCTTTTAATGATCTATTGAATAGCTAATGATTATTCGTGGTTTCCTACTATATAGGGCTTTGTTATAAAATGAAGGTTTCTTCTGTCATTCTTTTAAGGATCCATTGCTTTTTAGAGTTATTATATTTGTCGTTACTTTTAGGTCTTCACTGGATAAGTAAGAGGTTTTTTTTGTGGCTTCTTTTAAAGAGTCCAATGGCTAATTAAGTTCTTTAAAGTTCCTTTAAAGGGTTTATCATTGAGGGTTCTTTCTGGGTTCTGTTTAGGATCCAATGCATAATTAAAGATTATTCAAGGGTTCTTACAGGGATTTGTTATAAAATGAAGGTTTCTTCTGTCACTTTTTTAAGAATATATTGGATTACTATGGGTTTTCTATGGGTTCTTTTAGTATTAAGGATTATTTGTGGTTCCTTTTTGGTCTTCACTGGATAATTAAGAGTTCTTTGTGGGTTCTTTAAAGGGTCCATTGGCAAATTAAGGGTTCTTTATAACATTAAATCTTCTTCATGGGTTCTGTTAAGGATCCATTGCATAATTAAGGATTATTCATGGGTACTTTTAGGGGTTCATTAGATAATTAAGGGTTCCTTATCGGTTCTTTTACAAAGTCATTGGATGATTGTGTTTTTTTCCCCCTTTTTCCAAAGAAGTTGCTTTGACTTAGGCCTTTATAACACATCTATAAGCATTACATAAAAGACATGTGTATGGCAAAAGTATAGTATAGTGAAGTATAGTGATAAAGATATAGCATTAAATACAGAAGGAGCACCGAGCATAGGCAAAGCTATCCGAGACCATCAGAGAGCTGTGATGGAGTTATTACACAACCACTACATCTGAGAGTTAAGCAAACAAGATAGAAGAGTAAAGTGTAGCATCGGCGCTACATGTAGAATTCCTGTCACTACTTCGGTAAGAGCGATGATTGCGTCTGAAACACTGGTAATTGGAGATAATTGGCAATAACATCAGTGGTGAGCGTTCAGACAGCAGAACGCATGTCAAGAGTCTGGAAGACGGGTTTGACAGATAAACATTCGGGCAGAGATGTTTTAATGGACCGGGGACTCTATTTCTCTTTAGTATTTTTTTTTTCCCTCCACCTTCTCCTCTCCTCCTGCATATTTGAGGAGAAATCCCTCAATGCTTGTGTCGCTGGCTTTTTGTCATTTTTAATTTTTTTTTGCTTGCATCACCACTTTCCTGTTTGCAGCACAACAGGATTCCTTGCTATCACTTCCCTCCATTTAATTGGGACATTAATCTTCTTAATCCCTTTCTCTCTCCTGCTAACTCTCTCTCTCGCTCTCTCTCTATTGCTCTCTCCCTGTCTGTCTGTCTCTCTTTGTCTGTCTGTCTAACCCACACCTTCTCCGACTTACTCCTTCTCTCTCATTTCCTCATTGTCTCAATTTCCCTCTCTCTCTCTCTCTCTCTCTCTCTCTCTCTCTCTCTCTCTCTCTCTCTCTCTCTCTCTCACACACACACACACACACACACACACAGAGTCAAGCAGGTCAGTGACAGCACCTACTGTGTTTGAAAGCTCGCCTGTCTGCTCTCTTCCCTCCACTCTCCCACAATCTGTTACCTCCTCTCCAGCGCCATTATTTATTGATCAGAGCAGAGCCGAGCCCGTGCCAAGGCCAGGGGGCAAAACACCATTTCCATAAAATATATTTAAAGCCACACTCATCATCCTCTTTTTTTTTATGCCAGACAGATTATAGATACACACTACTGAAAATATACAACATACTGTATCTGGCCATCTGTGTGATCGGTAGGGAATTCTTTATAAGACAAGAATTTCTTTCTAAAAAATAAATCCTACAAGAAATTATTATATCTGTATGCAGATCACTTTATTCCATCCTTTTAGGGATTCATTAAATAATTAAGGGTTCTTCAAATAGTTCTTGTAAGAATCTATTGCATAATATGGAGTTTTTCATTGGTCCGGTTGATAATAAGTGTACTTTATAGTTCCTTTTATGGGTTCAGTGAATCATTATGGGTTCCTCATGGGTTCTTTTGAGGAGCGATTGAATAAATGAGGATGGTTCAAGAGTTCTATTAGGAGTTCATTGCATAATTAAGGGTTCTTACATTTACATTATCTCTTTTTTTTTTTATACAACTGAGCAAGAGAGGGTTAAGGGCCTTGCGCAGGGGTCCAACAGTGGCAGCTTGTTGGACCTGGGATCTAACTCACAACCTTCTGATTGGTAGCTCAACACCTTAACCATTAGGCTACTATAGTACATGCCCATGCTTCAGTGGTTCTTTTAAATTAGATTTATAGGATAATTACGAGTTTTTAATGAGTCCATTAGACAATTAAAGTTTGTTCCTGTGTTCTTTAAAGAATTTATTGGTTAAGTCTGGGATTTTCTTGGGTTAAGTTTATTGGGTAATTAAGAGTTCCGTAAAAGAAATGATCTAACCTGCTATATATATTGTATCATTTTATGCCATAGCACTGGATTCACCATATTCCACAGCTGCTTGTATTGTTCATTTCTTCATACATAATATTAATCCTCCTTCCTTATGAACAGTCCTGAACTTCCCCAGAGGTCAGATGGAGAAATTCCCAGCCATGTGTTGACGCGATGCTGTAACCTCCTGTCTGGTACAGCCGCGTTTCCGTTCCTTCACAACGAGGATGATCAATTGACCGGTTTTAGGCATCATGTGATAATCGTTCATGTCGAGGGCAAGGTACGGAATATGAATTAAGTGTGTGAAGGAATTCTCAGCTGGCTAGAACCCGGGGCACTACAGCCATGCATCACCGCTGGGCCATTAATCACACTAGCCTAGTTATCTCAGGAACGGCTGCTTGAGGCACAAACACACACACACACACACACACACACACACACACACTCACGCACACACACACACACACACACACACACACACAAATTCAAGGTTTAATCGGGTGAACACTCACTTCTATACATCCCCACACTAGAGGATCTGCAACATTATTATGAACCAGGGATATGGACAGAGCGCTGTATACCAGCAGGTGGAGAGGAAAAGAGAGAGGGACAGAGACTGAGACAGAGAGAAAGAGAGAGAGATGAAGAGCCATCTGTTGTCTAGAACTGAATCAGGCCTTAATTTTGGAACAGGGATATCTGCGCTTATGTTCTCCCATCCGTGACCCCTGTTCAGGGAGATGAATTTTAATTTAAGCGCAAGCAGGCAGCAGACATGGCTGTTCCTGCCACCATGTTTCACTAGACAGCAGGGAGAGAGCAAACACACTCTGTGCTGCCTACTGTCTTCAGGGATAACACCACACACACACACACACACACACACACACACACAGGCACACAGCATCTGTAAACAGACGGTCAGATGCACAAGATAAAGGCTGTCTGAAGTTTAGCACCAAACTCGTGGTAATTAACTAAAACAGCTGTGGTCACCGCTAATGACGCAGCTGTCTATCTACTGAGGCCACGCTCTTGTTTATTAAATTCTTCTCGATTATTTTTTTCAAATGCCAAAGTAATGATAAGGTAAATCTAGACTTAGATACTGAGATAACACCACGTAGCTAACAAGCAACAC
>NC_062536.1:17198858-17213858 GCF_022655615.1 Tachysurus fulvidraco
GACCTCGGCCTCGCTGTGCTGCGCTGGAGTTCAGAGCGCAGTTTCCGTGAATTTGGCTGGAGGGCTTGAGGGCCGGAGGCAGCATCCCGGAGGATCTCACCGTGCACTTAACGGTAAATCGCAGAACCATGAAACAGCACTTAAAGCCATTCAATATGATCTCCAACCCTATCCAACCCCATCTCATCCCATCCTGGTGCCAGGGTTTGTTCTTATATGCCTTTGTGTGTAAGTGTTTGCCTGGGGGAGGCACTCAAGAGCTCCAACTCTCCTCCCTGTGGATCAGAGCTCATCAAGAAGGTCAATACTCCAGCATCCACGTACTGTACAAGAAGCCAGATTTAAACCTATATGAGACCTGGGGGCAAATCAGGACGCAGAGGATGATGCACCAGCCCCGGATGGGATAACAGTGTTCTTCCGTTCTTTCAGCAATCATCCTGGCTTTTTTTTTCAGCTCTCCATTTCTCATCACCCCAGAGCTGTCCGCCTTTATTCCTCCGGTAGTTCTGGTCTGACATCACAGGGAAATCCTGCACCTATAGGCGAGATCTCACTTGCTTCTTTCGTAAAAGCGACTCAGACCTTATTGAAGGCGATAAAGTGCCACTGACAAACCGTGTCAAGCAGCTGATCCTTCTCTTAGAGGATCACGGCAAAAGGTTAAAGCTTCCGGCAGAGGAAACACACACACACACACACACACACACACACACACACACATACGCAAGGACATGGCCGAGTCGTTTGGTAGAGAAGGTGCTTTGAACTGATGAATGTTTGATGAGTCAAAATAGCTCCTTGAACCACTGAGCTGCTGTGTGCTGAGAGCTGAGAGAGCAGAAGAGCAGCACAGTTACACAGGGTCAGGAAAAAGGGATACACTGGTACAATCACACACACACACACACACACACACACACACACACACACACATTCTCCTTCGAGTCACGTCCGGAGTTACGAGAAATCATCTGTCCAAACTGACAGATAAAGATGTAAATTTTGTTTATGTCTCATTGCAGGATGTAGCAACATTTCTCTTTTACGTCCAGGGGATAAATTAAACTGAAGATATTAACGGAGTGAGATCATTTCCTTTGGAAGAAAAGAAAGAAAGAAGGAAGGAAGGAAGGATGGAAAGAAGGAACAAACAAAAACGAATGATGGAAAATATTAAGAAATAAAAGAAAAAATGAAAGAAGGGAGTGAAGTAAAGGATTTTCACCTGCTGTATTGCATGTGATAAACGAGCGTTCCCATTCATACAATGCAAAGTTTTGCTTGATGAATTACGAGCGAGAGCAAACGGATGAAAGGATGGAAGGAGACGGGAGGCGTAATGAAGGAGCGGACCCCCTGCTTAGCCACACATTAATCATTAAAACACAAAAGAGGAAAGGAGGCAGACACACAGCCGAGTCAGCCATACTACCCCATCTCTCTCCCCCCCCCCCCTTCTCTCTCTCAGGGAAGGGGTGATGGGGTGATGGGGTGATGTATTCGTTCAGGAATGATGGTCCACCCTCCTTAAGTGCCACCATTACAGTAGTGAACAGCACTTATGGCTTTTACTTCATTGATTGATCGAATCAATACGTCATCCTGCTACATCCGGAGACAATACATTAAAGAGTGTGCAAATGTAAACGCGCCCCCGACTTTTACTATCAGAAGACGAATTTAAAGCACATAACCGGATGAGTGGAACGGAGCGGAGCGAAGTTGACTTTCTGCACTCCTCGATCATCTTAAGTTCTCCCAACGATCCCCAACACGTCTAACACATCTAACACCACACGCTGGTGCGTTCTCATTGTAACACAAATTCAATTCAAAAGAGAACTCCTGCTATATTTACACAGATATCACATGACCCAGGAGCTCGGAGGATAAAGAATTCGCTTTAAATTCACTCCCGAGATTGTAAAGGAGATCCGATTTTTTTCGGCGAAAAAAACATTTCAAACGTTCTGTTTCTTCAAACTTTTTCTTACCAGCCGGGGTTTTTCATTTTTTATTTATTTATTTTTTGCAACCTTAAATGTATTTTATTTATATAGTGTTTTTCTAACATGTATTTATTTATTTATTTATTTATTTATTTATTTATTTATTTTTTGAAAACAAACCTCAACAAAACTTTTTTTCCAGACTGGATAAAGTCTTCAAACGTGCAACATGTCAGGAAAAAAAAAAAATCTTGTTTTATCTTTTTTAATTTCGAAGGCTGTCTGAAAACAAACTTTCTACAGAGAACCCCGAGGTTCTATATTTATCTCTACCGCTTTTTTTTTTAAATAGTGTCACACATGAGAAGATTTACATTTATGCTGCAACAAAACAAGTCACTCGAGTACAAAAACGGTAAAAAAAAAAAAAAATTAAATTAATAAATTAATAAATCAAGATCTCTTTTGTTGGTGAAGCAGTTCGACTCAAGTACATGTCTAAAAAAAAGATCTCGCTGCTGTAGGGTTAAATACAACTAAAAACACAACTAAAAATACAACTAAAAATCTTTTTTTTTTTTTGAGTATTTGCACAGCTTTTCTCGTCGAGTTATGACACAAAAAATTATGAATGAATGAATGAATTAATGAATTAATTAATTAATAGAAACAAGCTAAATGTATAAATTGTATACATTTAATTTATAAATAAATTTCCCATGTTTAGCATTCTCAAAAAAATGAAAGAAAAAAACAATTCAAACTTATTCCTAAAGATAAATGTAATAATAATAATAATAATAATAATAATAATAATTTATTTTTATTTACTTATTATTATTAGTTTATTATTTCTATAATTATTCATAAAAATACTATATTATATATATATATATATATATATATATATATATATATATATATATATATATATATACACACACTTTGTTTTTTCTCTGATAGGTTGATTTGAATCTATTCTTCTTGGTACAAAGTCCACATAAATGTTGCATTTGTCACAAAGAGCCGTGTTTTCCACATCTTACATCATCTGGTGGCTCTCCTGATCCACTATATCTACACCATATCTACAGTATATAGCCTACAGTTTGTTGTTCATCAGTGACTTATAACTATAAATGGATTAAAAAAAACTGTCTGCAAATTGCTGTGGTTTAATCATAGGATTTGTAATCCGTGTTTTCATTGATTGTTTTCCTATAACGGCACAGCCCCGAGTCTCCTATATTCTCCTTCAGTCTGAAGGGGAAAAGAAGCTTCTGGTTTCGTCGAGTCGAACACGATGTCTGTATTTGATGTGAAACTACGGCAGGAGAAAGAAACCCTGGACACCCAGGCAGTATTCTGTACTCTGAATGTCTCAGAGCGAATCTGAGAGAAAATTACTCACAAACTCCTTCTTTATTTGATGCCTGATGAAAAGATAAGTAGTGAACATACAGTACACTGAAGCTCTGACTATCCAGCTCCAGTGTCTGATATCGTATTCTCTTTTAAACCCGTAGTGCATGTGTGTGTATGTGTGTGTGTGTGTGTGTGTGTGTGTGTGAATGTGTGTATGTGTGAATGTGTGTGTATGTGTGTGTACACACTGCTCCTGGCTGCACTGAATGGTGAGGAGTGATCAGAGCGATGTTTTACAAGCTCCCAGCCTGAACCTGTGCTCTTATAATTCAACACGCTCGGAGCTCCGGCTGATCGATGCCCCTCCTCTTCATGATCCTACTGTTCACTAGAGCTCCATCTCCATCTTTAGCTCTCACGCTCACACTGTTTGCTTTCTCTCTCTCTCTCTCTCTCACTCTCACTGTCTGTCTTTCTTCCTATTTGTTGACTAAGGAAAGTAGGAAGAAAGAAATAAAATACAAAAGAAAGAAAGAAAGAAAGAAAGAAAGAAAGAAAGAAATGAGAGAAGGAAGGAAGGAGGAACGTAGGAAGGAACAAGCAAAAGAAAGAAAGAAAGAAAGAAAGAAGGAGGAACGTAGGAAGGAAAAGGCAAAAGAAAGAAAGAAAGAAAGAAAGAAAGAAAGAAAGAAAGAAATGAGAGAAGAAAGGAAGGAGGAATGTAGGAAAGAACAAGCAAAAGAAAGAAAGAAAGAAAGAAAGAAAGAAAGAAAGAAAGAAAGAAAGAAAGAAAGAAATGAGAGAAGGAAGGAAGGAAGGAAGGAATGTAGGAAGGAACAAGCAAAAGAAAGAAAGAAAGAAAAGACAGACAGGAAGGAAGGAAGGAAGGAAGGAATGAAGGAATGAGGGAAAGAATAAGGAAGGAATGAGGGAAAGAATAAGGAAGGATAGACAAACAGCCTTTCAGGCTCCTCCTTTCTTTCTATTTGCTGACTAAGATCTATGAAAGGGGTCAGAGGAAAGAGGCCCTGAAAAAATGAGTGCACCCCAAAACATCTGCTCTGCGTAAGAGATGGAAGGGGAGCCGATGATTGATGAACGTGTAAAAAAGTGCCTGAGGTCACTGAGGTATGAAATCTCAACACTTATTCATATGAAAGAGTGAGAGAGAAAGAGAGAGAGAAATGAGTGAGCAATTACCAGGCTTGAGGGGTAAACACATTTGTGTCAAAAGAAAGAAAGCAGGCAGCTGGACGCTGCCCTTGAGCTCTTTCTTAAACAAGCCCTTCTGCTTAAAGACCTCTTCAGATCCATTAAACCCCATTAATGCTGAATGAAAATGCTCAGACGGCCGGCGGGAGGACGGGACGTCGGTGGAACGTCATTCAAATCAAACATCTCGGTAATTTGAGCTCGAGCTTCCGTTCCATTCCGACGGACATCCCACTCAGCTTACTCCTCCATCTCCTGAGCGCTTTTGCTTTCTGCTCTTCTGCTTTCTGTTTATCGCCTCGATTAACACTGGAGAGCCGAACACATGTTAGCGCCCGGCAGGTGCCAAACAACGCTAAGTGTTGCTTAAACGCCACCGGAGTGTGGAGATCTCTAGACAAAGAGGAATTTCATGTACCTCATCTTCATCTACAAGCATAGGATCATGGATATGAAATATCTGCATCAGTGTGGAATATATAACACGATGCAGATTCATACTGTATAATGCATTAGAATTCACACATTTGACCTTTATTCCCAATTTTTTATATATATATATATATATATTTTTTTTTTTTTCCTTTGCCCGAACATGTCGTTGTATTTCTAATTTTACTGAAACTATTTTATTGAATTTATTGAATTTTATTTTTATGACAATTGAAAATCCTTAGGGTTAGGATTATGATTAGGGTTAGGATTATGAACATGGTTAGGATTAGGGTTAGGGTTATGAATATGAATATGGTTAGGATTATGGTTAGGGTTAAGATTAGGGTTAGGGTTAAGATTATGGTTAAGGTTAGGGTTAGGTTTAAGATTAGGGTTATGATTAGAGTTAGAATTAGGGTTAAGATTAGGGATAGAGTTAAGATTAGGGTTAAGATTAGGGTTAGGGTTATGATTAGAGTTAGGGTTAGGGTTAAGATTAGGGATAGAGTTAAGATTAGGGTTAAGATTAGGGTTAGGGTTATGATTAGAGTTAGGATTAGGGTTAAGATTAAGGGTTAAGGTTAGGGTTAGGTTTAAGATTAGGGTTAAGATTAGGAATAGGGTTATGACTAGAGTTAGGATTAGGGCTAAGATTAGGGTTAGGGTTAAGATTAGGGTTAGGGTTATGATTAGAGTTAAGATTAGGGTTAGGGTTAAGATTAGGGTTAGGGTTTTGATTAATATTCAAATTGATTTTCCTCAGATTTTGGCCAAGACTTTTTGAGACTACGTCATCACATCATGTGCTCGAACAAAGCCTACGTAGAAAATCATTACGTAATAGGGTTAGGAGCTTCACTGGTTGGACCTTAAGAGAAGAAGAATTCTTGTGGTTTCACCAATTGAAGTAGTTTTCTTCAAAAACAAGCAGGAAAAAACTCAATCAAGCAACTTTAGCTGGAACATTCACAAAAAACCTCCAACAGGGACTGATATTAAAGGATACAAAAGATACCGATGCGACCTTGAAAACAAGAAAAGAGATCGTTTAATACAGTATGGTTTTTTTTTTAGTTTATTGATTTGCTGCTTTACAATCAATCGGTACAAAAGCTTTGGCAGTGTTGTGTAACCTTTTGTTTCTTCGGAAAGTGAACATTTGGATTTAAAGGCGTTTAATTGGAGCTTAAGGACCGGAGCTGTATTTATGACGGTACAATTATGTTGTTTATGCGTGAGAGAATGAAATGTACCCGTACAGAACATTTATTTCTGACGGGTTACAGTAGAGCGTAGTATTACTTACGATGGTAATAACACAAGCTGCACATTGTGTGTGTGTGTGTGTGTGTGTGTGTGTGTGTTCTCTCAGTTTAAGCCAACACAGCAGTGTATGAGAGGTGGATCATGTCTTCCCTGATGAGCTACAACTCCCAGGCTAAAAGTTCTGGAGGCAAAGAAACCCATCCAACACATCTAATATCCAATTCAGAAATGTGAGAGAGACAGAGCGAGAGAGAGAGAGAGAGAGAGAGAGAGAGAGAGAGAGAGAGAGAGAGAACGAGAACGAGAAGGAGGGGGTGTGTGTGGAACTAAATAGTATTGCAGAGTACAGATTAAACATACACTGCCTGCTTAGTCCTAATTAAACACTGTGCAATGCGGTGTTCCAGCAAATAAAACTCTGGCACTGCACACTTCATGTGTGTGTGTGTGTGTGTGTGTGTGTGTGTGTGTGTGTGTGTTGTGCTAAAATGGGCTGTAATTGTTATAATTGTCAGCAGGGTTGCCTTCATAAGATATGTAGCACAGCTCTCACTTGGCTAAGATTCAGGAAGATGAAGGAAGGTGGAGGCATGGAACAAAATGGACACTGAGCCAAGCTGGACACAGTAGAGATGAAGAGGAAGCGAGAGGAGATGAGAGGAGAGGAAAGAAGAGAAGAGAAGAAGCTCTCCAGCTCTGCACCAGCAGGCACAAACAGGTGTGATGTCATCAGAAAGCGACCAGCACGCAGATGGAAAGTGGTATTTTGTGAGAGGAGAAAAAGGAAAATAAAATGTAAAATGACAGGAAACTTAAATCTGTCAGAAACATGACTGCCAACCTTTCTAGCTTTAGGAGGCTGCATGGGGAATTCTGGGATACAAGCTCCTGGAGTAGTCGGAATCAGGAACGCTGCCTTATCTCAGGAGGCAGGAGACACTCCGGGAGTCCGTCACCTGCTATCTCCCACAATGCACCTGTAGACAGCGTGTTACTGTCACACGCTATACACTGCCACATTTACGAGAGCTTTGACTGCTGTGATGTGGAGGCAGAAGTGTGTGTGTGTGTGTGTGTGTGTGTGTGTGTGTGTGTGTGTGTGTGTGTGTGTGTGTGTGTGAGAGAGAGAGAGCAGGAGAGAGAGAGAGAGAGAGAGAGAGAGAGAGAGATGGAGAGAGAGAGTGTCTCTATGGAGCAGTCATAGGATGTTGCTCTGATGAGCGATGTGACTCCGGTTGAAGTAAACTGCACTGGCACTATCGCCATGGAAACAGGGCTGTGAGAGGAGGAGAAGGGAAGATGAATGAGGGGAAAAAAAAAACAAGTCAAGGTTAAGCAACCTGTTTATGTGTTTGTGTGTGTGTGTGTGTGTGTGTGTGTGTGTGTGTGTGTGTGTGTGTGTGTGTGTTTAAAGGAGCCTCTGTGTCAGGAAATGTCAGAGCTTTTACTTTCTCGTTTTAGGAGGCGGGGCTTATGTTGTTCAAATAAACAGGTCACATGATCAAATGAGGAAACTGAGATGTCAGTCACCATGCACTAAACTCGCACACTTTAGGAGCTACAAGTGGATCTCTGGTCCAAAGTAGATCTGTTTCCTATAACTGCACAGCGATACATTTTAAAATGAATTAAAGATCGTCTTGCATTGTATTTTTATCCATTTCTATTTACATCTCATGTAAGATGACATAAGCAGCTATAAACAATCGTTCCTTTACCAGCTTGAGAGGAAAAGTGAGCTGAAAGCTCTGACACCGGAGTCTCCTTCCTTAAACGTCTTGTTACATCATACGAGCGATTATTTTCCCGTGTTGCCATAGAAACCATAAAGCACTTTATAGGATGTTAAGAAAAGACATTTTAACCCATAAGAACAGAACATTCTGTGGTATGAAGCTATCTGGTTTGAACCTGTTTGGGGTCCTGGAAATGAGAAAATTCCCCAAGGATAAATTAGTGTATTTTGAAAATATTTCAAGTTCGTGAGATTTAGTTCTCACTTATTATTTTCACACAAACTGCAACCTGATGATGACATTTAGTAAATAATCTGACAATGCTACACCCTAAACTAAACCGGGTGTGTGATCCACTGGTGCGTATTTGCATTGCTTTCATTCACCGCTCATGGCAGACCTCACAGCTAAACCGAGAGCTCCGTCAATTCCCCTCCGCTGAGCGCCGTGGCATAATTTGTTATTTGCCAAGCTGTTTTTCTGCTGCTCGCTTTGCTGACAGCTCTGTATAATTCAAATCAACTGAGCAAAACTGCTTATTTGAGTCCATGCTTTTCCTTCATCCCTGGGAAAGCTCTCCAATTCCTCGTGGTGTGAGAATGGAGAGAAGGAAAGCTTGATGCTGCAATCATGTTCCTCCATCTCACACACACACACACACACACACACACACACACACACACACACACATACATACACACTCACAAACTCACGCCCTTACACCAACCCATCATACCTAGCTTTGACACACACTCACACAAACACACTCATGGGCTGATTCGTTGCGCTCCCCGGGGTGGGATAGAGGAGGCCGGGGCGTCTGTGTGAATTTACTGGGTCACTGATCTAAAGGCTCTCACACCTCAGTGCCTTCCACCTCTCTGACTGCAGGAGGAGCATGATGAATAGATCGGGAGAAAGAAAGAAAGAAAGAAAGAAAGAAAGAAAGAAAGAAAGAAAGAAAGAAAGAAAGAAAGAAAGAACAGCAAGGAAGGAAGGAAGGAAGGAAGGAAGGAAGGAAGGAAGGAAGGTTTCTCATGCCATTCACATGCATACACAGAAAATCATTACATGTGTCTTCACTGGTAAAAGCTTCAAAGCTATCAAAGAAGAATTCTGTGCTTGGGTTTCATCAATCAAGTAGTTTTACGTTTACAGCATTTTGGTGGACGTCTTTATCGAGAGCCACTTACATTTTATACAACTGAGTAAGTGAGACTTAAGGGCCTTGCTCAGGGGCCCAGCGGTGTTTGATTGGTAGACCAACACATTTCACAAAAAAAAAAAAAAAAACAGGTTGAACGACAAACTCTTTTGGAAGAAAACAAAAAGCAAGCATTTCTCACTGCATCAATCACAAAAAAAGATACAAAATCCTGAAGTCCTGTGACTGAAATGTTTGGATGTCGGAATATCGATGAAACAGTAAAATCTGGTATCCGCCCTGGTTGTTTTCCACTGCATTTCCTGACATTAAAGAGTTAAACAGTGTTAAAGCACCACACACACACACACACACACACACACATGCAAACGCACACACACCTCTTCCCAATTAGCCCTGAGCTCTGGTGTCAGCATTACAGAGTCTCAGCGCGATGCAGAAAGCAGATCCTCTTTAGAACATTCACTTTTCCAGCAAGCTCACATGCCCATTACATCAGAATGTTTACCTGCGAATCCTTTACCGGGGGATTGATTTATCACCCCATGCCCTCGCAACCGAGCTTCGAAGGCCTTTTTCAATGAAACAGTTTATGGGTGTTTCTTCCTAAATTACACCAGACACACCGGCGCAGCAGAGTATGAACCATCCAGACAAGCCACAGCTCCGAGATTCAATATTCAGCCAGCCAAAGCCTGCTTGTTCTGCTAACGAAAATATTAATTGATCTCCCGAGACTCCGGGATGTTTAAACATTAATAAATATGGAAAACTAACTCTGCAGGGGAAACGCAGCAAAAAAGTGCTGCTAAGAGCCTTGACCAGAGCTTCATCGATTTCCAGGCATTTGAAGCAGCACACACACACACACACACACACACACACACACACGTATGTATACACACACTCGTATGTATGTATATACACTCATACACACACACACACATATATATATATATATGTTTATATATATATATATATATATATATATATATATATATATATATATATACATATATATATATATATATATACATACACACACGTATGTATACCCACACACACACACACACACACACACACAGATGTATGTACTGTATATATATACATACACGCACACACAAACATGGATGTACAAGTGCACGTGTAGCTTGTTTGTTGCACTAAACCACAACACATCCCAGTAAACTGCAGCTCTCCCCAGAGCCGTGGGATTTGCTGGCTCCAGGTACCTGCTCTACTCCACAGGGAAGAAGCTACCTCTCTCCTAGCAGAGAAGGGCAACCGCAGCGCAGCAAAGTGCAAGCTAATTAGTTAGACTTGGGTGTACTGCACACAGTCGGAGCCTCCACGCTCCCCGGTTGGCATATTGGCTCCTGACATTCATACTTTTGGCACAGATAAACTCGTCTCCACATATTACACCATCATGCCTCCAGGGGTGGGTTTAAAGCACAGGGCTTATATTTTGATATTATTACATTATTAAATTATTATATTATTGCTCAACTGTTATTGTAAATCGTCTTCTCTGTCGATGAAGGGAATAATGAGGGTGAAGTCTGTTTATGTTTTCTAACTTGGATCAGCTTTTTGTTTGCTTGTTTGTTTGGTTTGTTTAAAACAGCTAAAATAGTGTTAGAGTGTTAGCGATACGATACGCAAGAAAGGAGGCGGTGGAAATTGTATAAGTGTCATGGCTGCTCTGTGTGTCCGGAGACAAAGGTAGAGAGAGAGAGTGTGTGTTTGCGTGTGTGTGTGTGTGTGTGTGTGTGTGTGTGTGTGTAGAACCGGAGCTTGAGGAGATGAATAGCTGACTCTGTTTGTCCATCCGGTCTGAGTTACTGTCTGTTAAAAGATGCTGCGCTGCTCGAGACGCCGGAAAATAAATCACACAGCGCACACAGAGCCATTGATCAGACAGAGAGATAAAGGACGTCTGTCTGCGTGAGGAGGTGTATGAGAATGGGTGTTTATATGTGTGTGCGTGTGTGTGTGTGTGTGTGTGTGTGTGTGTGTGTGTGTGTGTGTGTGTGTGTGTGTGTGTGGTGTTTTGCAGCTGAACACAGCACTTAGCGGTGGGAGTGAGAGTAAAGGAAGAAATCCCCTCCACTTGGGAATATATTCCTCTAACACACAAACACACTGTCTCTCCTGAATATGAAGAGGAACACACACACACACACACACACACACACACACACACACACACACACACACACACAGAATTAACTTAATAAACATTGGAAAGATATCCACTGACCCACACAGTGGATTTCCACACAGAATACCCTATGTACCTAAAGCGCAAGCCCAGACATGGAGTTTCACAAGCAGACACACACACACAGACACACAGACACACACACACACACACACGTACATACCCTCCCTCCAAGCGTCATCAGGGTGAGCCCTGATGGAAAAGCCTAGTCTCTAAAGAGGAAAAAAGGGCTCCTCTCAGGCACTCCAGATCTTACACCATCCAAACACAAACACACACTCAAACACACACACACACATGTCCACATACACACCCCTGAGGGACACCTCTGCTGACTCAGGCATGTATACACACTCGGCTCAACAGAGTGCACCCTGAATTATTTACGTCAACAAAATATACAAATATATTAAACATGAAGTGTACATCAATAATATATCAGCAAGCTAACACACACACACACACACACACACACACACACACACACCAATGCATTTGTTTATTGATTCTCAATGCAAAAATGAACATTTCCTCATCAATCACAAGCTAAAGTACAAACACGTTCACAAACACATGGAAATTAGCTAACAGCAAAGTCTGCTGAAAAGGATTGCAGGTGGAAAGTAGCTAGAAGATACTCAGGAATAGAAATGAGCTACTACTGTAGCTAACTGCATTTAAGGAGAGAGAGATAAAAGAGAGAGGGATGAAAGTTAGCCACTAGGTAACACCATTGTGAAGAAGACTTCATGTGGAAATTAGCTACTAATAAACTACAGTAAAAAAAAAAAAGACCGCAGGTTAAAATTAGCAGCTAACTTTTATTAAAAAGTATGCAGATGAAATGAAGCTAGTAGATACTCAGAAATAGAAATTAGCTACAAGCTAACTTTATCTTTAGAAGGAGAGAGAGATGGATATTAGCTACTAGCTAACTATCTTTATAAGAAGAGAGAGAGAGAGAGAGAGAGAGAGAGAGAGAGAGATATTAGCTACTAGCTAACTATCTTTATAAGGAGAGAGAGAGAGAGAGAGAGAGAGAGAGAGAGAGAGAGAGAGACGGATATTAGCTACTAGCTAACTATCTTCATAAAGAGAATAAAGAGAGAAAGAGAGAGAGAGAGACAGAAAGAGAGACAGAGAGAGATTATTTGCTACTAGCTAACTCTATCTTTAGAAGGAGAGAGAGAGAGAGAGAGAGAGAGAGAGAGAGAGAGAGAGAGATGGATATTAGCTACTAGCTAACTATCTTCATAAAGAGAGAGAGAGAGAGAGAGAGAGAGAGAGAGAGAGAGAGAGAGAGAGAGAGAGAGAGAGAGAGATGGATATTAGCTACTAGGTAACACTTGTGAAGAAGACACCATGTTTAAATTAGCTAGCAGTAATAGGGGAAAACAGCTCAAATGGAAATTAGCTAGCAGCTAAATGTCATGAAAAATTCATGAAATGTCATGAAATTAAAAGAGACAGCATGTAGCAATTAGCTAGCAGCTAGCTCTTGATAAAAAAGAGCAATATTATACTATAGTTATGATTCTAGATTAAGTATAGAAGAGCCTCATAATACACAAAATGTTCCACACAAAACATGGTGTTTACTGTTTATTAAAAGATCAACGTGTTGATTTAAAGTGCAATAAATCCAGATTGTCTAATAACTAAAGAATAAATAAATAAATAAATAAATAAATAAATAAATAAATAAATAAATAAATAAATAATCCTGACTATAAATAATAACATCTATTTATACTATTACAACACTAAGTTAAGGAGTGAGGCAGGTGCATTAATTCCTAATAGCACAAAGAAAAATAATGAGCCCTACATGAGCCCAAACACACACACACACACACACACACACACACACACACACACACACACACACACACACACACACACACACACACACACACAGAGGCAAAAACTGAACATATGCTCCTAGTGTGTAACAGCTGGAGAGATCAGAGTCTACAGGTCATGCTAAGCGCAAACACACACACACACACACACACACACACACACACACACACACACACACACACACACACACACACACACACACACACAGAGGATGTACACACAGAGTTAAGACAGCAGGAAATTACTGCAGAAGTGTGTGAGAAGTGTGTGACACACACGTACACACAAGTAGACTCATATACAGACACACGTGCACGCTCTTAGTCTAGTATAGTCTTCAATCGTACAATGTAGCTACGGTTTTATTCTTCTTTAGTCCCATGTCTCGCGCTCGGACACTTTTAAACTGACGTGTAAATTGTCCATCCATTTAAATCACACTCTCACACCGTCTCCACACTGTGAGCTATATTTAAAGGCTTCAGTTACAACAGTGTTGTTGAAACGAGGACATGGGTTTCTGCTGGTGCAGCTCATCCTCCTCTTGTGTGTTCTGACATGCTTTTCAGCTCACCACGGTTCTAAAGAGTGCATGATTTTTTTTTGTTTGTTTTTCCTTCAGTCTATGTAAAGTTTAAAGATGGTTATGTGGTAAAAATCCCTGGAAATCCTCAAAACAGAGAGACATGTTCATATCATGGTCAACAATCAATGACTTTTGATGTTTGGTGTGATGTTCTTTTTATAGCACCTGGGGAATTCTATCTATCTATCTCTCTATCTATTGTATCTGTCTGTCTGTCTGTCTGTCTGTCTGTCTGTCTTCTGTCTGTCTTTCACAGTTCTACCTGTCTGTCTTTCTGTAAGGATTCTGTCTGTCTATCTCTAAGGGTTCTTTCTATCTATCTGTAAGGGTTCTGTCTGTTTGTGTGTCTGTCTTCCTGTCTGTCTGTTTCTACCTGTCTGTTTGTCTGTCTGTAAGTGTTCTGTCTGCCTGCAACGGTTCAACCTGTCTTTCTGTCTGTTTGTCTGTCTGTAAGGGTTCTGTCTGTCTGTTGGTGGACATGGAGGACAGATAGCAGCTCCTCTGCACAAGTTGAATGCATTTTTTGTGCAGGAAACCGAGATTAAAGTTGTCAGGCTGTTATAGTTATCTATCTATCTAGGCTCAGCAAATATATGACACATGCTATGCTCCGGTGAGAGAGCAACAAATATGCTACAACTTTTCAGCACATTAATACTTTGAAACTGTATAATAAACCTCTGTCTGTCCCTCAGCAGAGTAAACAGAAGGTGTTCTCCTTCCATTTATTAATATTTCTAGGCTGGAAGTTACAAATCAGAAACAGAAAAAGAACAACAGCAGAAGCAGGTCATTATGCAGCCACGGGGGGTGAAGATGAGGACGAGAAGCGCGTGTGCGCGCACGTGTGTGTGTGTGTGTGTGTGTATACGGTAATAAACATTATCGCTAGGCTTAAGTGCATGTACCCACTCATGAGGGGTCAGATCTATAAAGTGTCGCACTCAGGCTGGAAGATCATAAGCAGCTGCTGACGTATTGAACCAATACTGACATATGGTCACTGACCTGCACTTCCAGAGAGTAGAGTATATTTGTGTAGGGAGACAAAGAGTAAGAGAGAGAGAGAGATAGATAGAGAGAGAGAGAGAGAGAGAGAGAGAGAGAGAGAGAGAGAGAGAGAGAGAGAGAGGGAGGACGGGTGCAAATATACACATGGGAATGCCAGTAAGTGGCCTGATATACAGTAATGGTAT
>NC_062536.1:17221358-17236358 GCF_022655615.1 Tachysurus fulvidraco
TGGCTATGAAGATATATGGCTTTGTGGCTCGGAGTAATTGGGATCGATGAAGGCAGCTGTCACTACCGCTAACCCAATTAAAGGGTCAAGGTCACGACTGCAGTCAAGGTCGAGCCCCTGAGCAAAAGTCAAAGGTAACAGTTCAGAAAGGAGAAGTGAGTAAAGATCAGAGGTGACGTGACCTTAGTGCTGACCACATGCACACCCGGTCTAATGAGCTGCTGAATGGCGGCCATTTTGGATTACAAACAGCAAGAAGAAGTTTGTTTACGCTGTAACCATGGCAGCTAACACACTTATCTGCTAGCTAGGATTATTGAGTCAGCTAAATATCACACTGAGCTCTGGGTCTAGGTACAGTACGATTTATAGATACGATCTAATTAAAGAATACTTTAGTACTTTAATACTTTTTACTTTTTTCCAAACAGGAATAAAATCGTCGGTCGCTAGCTAACAATTCTTAACGTTGCTCCGATTTCCGTTTCTTAAGCACTATTCGGACGGGACTAGTTTTACTTGGGGACGTGGAGTAATGCAATTTTACCTCAGGACGTCTGTAATATTAATTGGCCAATTCGCACGGGACATCTCAGTAAAACTAGCAGAAGTGGGAGGGGTAACTCGCTTTACGTACCACAGTAACCTCCTTGTCGTCATGTGCGTATGACGTTGCTTCCTGTTATCACGTACGCAAACAGACAACATGGCGCCTCCATGCTTGCAAAATGCACCAAAACAGGAAATGACGGAATTTTACCGTACATATTTACAGCGGGTCTTTTCAAACGGGATTAGTATTACCTGAGGTAATTTTTCCAGACCTTTTTACAGAAGGTGCTTTAACGAATAGTGCTTTAAACATGAACCAAAAATTGTATTTATTCCTTTCTTCTTTAGTAACTCATGACCTTCAGTGTCCTGAAAAGTGCTACACGTTTTACTTGTAAGCCGTTTAAGCTTTAGCTAGGCAGCACTAACGCTACCTGAGGTAACTTTAGCTAGCTCCGCCTACAAACTTGCTCACTTGGATAAAATGGCTGACTGCGGTAGAGAAATCTGAGTTATTTTTGGTTCTTTTTCTGAACTGAGATGCTGAGCAACAAAAGACAAAGTCCTCTGGATGCCGTAGATTTGTGCTTTTACAGTCTTTTTGTTCAGCATTACGTCATTCAGTTGAATCAGAGATGTGGTGTTTAGACTTTACGCCAAGATATTGCACAGCAGAAATGATCCACGTTGCAGAGAAAGCTAACAGATAATGAGGTTGTGTCTGTTTTATTTTTCTCCAACCCATTGCCAAAATTCAGCACTGATGTGTAGCAACTAGGCTCGCAAGCCTCCTTTTAAAAAGGTGCAAAAGAGGAAAAAATATTCTGTAGACGTGAGAGGATTACAAAATACATGCTCTCCCCTTCAATCTTGCTCTCTTTCTCTTTCTCTGGTGTTTTTCCACTAGTGCTAATCACATGCAGCAGTGTCCATTTAAACCCTCAGTAATGATCCTATTTACGCTTGCTGCCAAATTAATCAACTTTTAGCTCTAGAGCTTCAGGCGCCAGATTGAAAAAGGACGGCAGGGCTAGCGCCTAACTTAGCGCTTGCTAAATGCTGAGATTTTAGCTCGTTTCCTTGTTATGACTGACGTTAAACCGGTGTTTCGTCCATCCGGCACGTTCCGTGCTAAATCAAACACGGTTTAGAAATGTTTAACTTTCTTTCGTCATTAGCCGACTTAAAAAAAATCACTTCAGAGTCGAGTTATTTTTCAACAGTTTAGATCAAAACAATTTTTAGTCTCTCGCTAGCTTGGTGTTAATAGCTGGAAATGGAGTACGCCTTCTGAGCCGTCATGCCATTAAATATGACCATGTTCGTTCGTTCTTTCTGGCTGCCCAGCTTGATGGGACCAGAGACGCAACGAGAGACAGTGGCACAGCTTCCTCCTTACATCTTCACCTCCCCTCACCCGAGTCCATTCTTTCTGATTAGATCTCTCTCTCTCTCTCTCTCTCTCTCTCTCTCTCTCTCTCTCTCTCTCTCTCTCTCACACACACACACACACTACCATGTTTCTTTTATTAACACGAAGAAGTCGGACTGCTCCATGATCAGCAGCCAGATATCCTTAATGACACACAAATGTGTTTAGCACGATAAAGCGATCTTCCGACGTGTCATATTAATTTCATTCACCATTTAAAACGCTTGTAAATAAAACATCAAATATTTCCTCGACGGATTCATTAATTCATAAGCATGTTCTCAATAACAGATGAAGCTTGAATTAGAGGTTATTTTAATTATATATTTATATTATTATTATTATTATATTGCTGTTTTTGAGGGGCTTTTTTGCTCATCGTGTTTTAAAGACTGATTGTCTGAATGTTCCTTCTGACATATTACATTTAACATAACATTTTAAACCTTAAACATATAACTTAGTTAGCCTTTTTTTCTTTATTACTAGGTCTTTTTTTATTTTATTTTCAATTCGGATTGTTGTATTCGGTCTGACTTTATAATTTTATAATGGTTTTTAGTGCTATATTAACAGAAGATTTTTTTATTTTTATTTAATTTTTTATAAATCCAATTATTACTTTTTTTATTAGTTACTATTAGTTTTATTAGTTATTAGTTTTATTAGGCTACTTTGAAGAACCTAGAATATGACATTTTTTCAATTGTTTCACACTTTTTTGTTATGTACGTATATAATCCCACACGTGTTAATTTTCATAATCATGAAAATAAAGAAAACTCTTTGAATAAGAAGGTGTGTCCAAACTTCTGGTCTGTACTATATATATATATATATATATATATATATATATATATATATATATATATATATATATATATATATATATAATAATAACTAAAAAAAAAAATATTGGATTTATATATATATATATATATATATAATTAAATATTATTAGTAGTAGGATTATTATTAGTATCATTATTAACATTATTATTTTATATACAGATATAAACGTAAGATATTCACAAATATATACAGTACATATACATTTATATATTTATATTATTTTTTATTTACAATGATCTGGAAAAGCAGCACATTGACCAAAGTCTGACGAACCTCAGCTCATCTCATATAGACCGCCATATCACTTTCTGTTTGTGGATCTCTATCTGGTATATAAGGAATGTCATTTCTTTAATAAAAACCTATTCTGTGTGTGTGTGTGTGTGTGTGTGTGTGTGTGTGTGTGTGTGTGTGTGTGTGTGTGTGTGTGTGTGTGTGTGTGTGTTTGAGAGAATGTGAGAGATTCAGATTTAGATAAGATTCATGTTAATATCTCTGTGTTCCTTTAAACCAGCCTCGATATTAAGAAATAAGGTGTTGATTTAGTGGCACTGTAAAATATGTATGCCTGTGTGTATGTGTCTGTGTATGTGTCTGTGTATGCCTCTGTGTATGTGTGTGTATAAAGTAGGGAGGGGCATTTGTGTAGGTGTAGTAAATTGGATTGGTTTGTAATACCCCTAATGGAACGAATGGGAAGGTCACACAGTCAGTCACCTTTAAAGGGCTCCAAAAAGACGAGGGAATCGATATTCTCAGGCAGGCAGGTGAGGGAGGAGAAATAGTGCAAGAGAAATAAAGAGTGAAAACTGCATCTCAATATATATAACAGTAGCAAGTCACCTTTTCAACCCATATATCAACCTTTCAGCAGGCCACTCAGCTCGCCACTACAAACATCCTGGATTTATAGCAGTGCTGAAATGTAGCTACATAAACACACACACACACACACACACACACACACACACACACACACACACACACACACACACACACACTCACATTTATATATGCTGCTGAAATACTCGAGTACTATTGGATGTATGTCTATTTTCTTAAGGATGCTTCATTATCTTCCAGTGCAGTTAAATCACACTTTACCTGCGAGTGTGTAGATGGAGGTTGAGAGAAAGAGCGAGCGCGAGACACACGCTGTTCATTATCGGACGCCTGAGCTGAAATAAAACCCGAGCAAACTCAGGTGAAATATATCCGTTACCATCGATCGTGGCTTGCAGAAGGTGTGGAAACAGATGCTTGAGCAACTGAAACACAGTGGATAACCTTTCATAAATACACAGATTGTTTTTTTTTGTCTTTCTGTAATATGCATCTGCCTTACGTTGTACTGGTACTGAACGTCATAGCTAGTCTTATCGTAGTCAATGCTGTCTTTAACTAATACGTGATTATAACCATGCCTAATATTTCTCTCTCTCTGTCTTTCTCTCTGTGGAGCTATACGTGCCTCTCTCAAGCTCCCAGTGTGACTGCATCTTCTTTCTGGGCCTACCTGATCCATCCTGATGCCCTACCTGGTCAGAGTCTCATAGCTTAGTGGTCCTATCACCTTGGGTTAGATCTTTATGGACAGCCCATGACCCAAGGGATTACCGTAGGTAGAACCACTTGGGAGACGATCACACTGTCAAACCACCACAGCTTTGTGCTTAAGTCTCCATCAGTGAACATTTGAAGACTTCAGCAGGAATGAATTAGGGTTAAAGGACATTATTTACATTATTTCCTGTCCAGTGCCACCCAAATGACGATGGGTCTCATTTCTGAGCCTGGTTCCTCTTAAGGTTTCTTCCTCATATCATCTCAGGAAGTTTTTTCCTTGTCATTGTCGCCAGGCTTGATCATTATGGATAAATATTAGAGAGAGATAGTAAAGTTTTTATTTTAAAGCTGCTTTG
The DNA here is from genome assembly GCF_022655615.1 of Tachysurus fulvidraco. NCBI lineage: Eukaryota > Metazoa > Chordata > Actinopteri > Siluriformes > Bagridae > Tachysurus > Tachysurus fulvidraco. The sequence continues at coordinate 17,226,117 of NC_062536.1, forward strand.
AGACAATGTCCATTGTTAAAAGCACGATACACATAAATTGAATTAAAAATGATGAATTGATTGGGATACTGAAAAAAGTAGAAAGGAACACTAAGTATGAATGTGTCATCTTTCTTATTGTTTCTTTATCTAACATTCATTCATTCATTCATTCATTCATTCATTTTCTACCTCTTATCTGAACGTCTCGGGTCACGGGGAGCCTGTGCCTATCTCAGGCGTCATCGGGCATCGAGGCAGGATACACCCTGGACGGAGTGCCAACCCATCACAGGGCACACACACACTCTCATTCACTCACACACTCACACACTACGGACAATTTTCCAGAGATGCCAATCAACCTACCATGCATGTCTTTGGACCGAGGGAGGAAACCGGAGTACCCGGAGGAAACCCCCGAGGCACGGCGAGAACATGCAAACTCCACACACACTAGGCGGAGGTGTGAGGCAAACGTGCTAACCACTAAGCCACCGTGCCCCCCCCCCATTATCTAACATCATTAATGAAAATATATATATTTAAGATTTGAATTAAAGACCAATCAGAATCAGCCTGAACCAGCAGTGACCAATTATTAATCATATTAGACTCTTGATAATAGACTCTTGCTGTTTTCTATGTATTTTTTAAACATTTCACCCACTGTGTCCTTTAGCAGCTTTTGGCAAGAAGAATTTCTCTTTCCTAATAAGAGCCCCACTGCGTAGACTATAGTGTGCGGAAACTCTCATTAAATCTCTACTGATTTCACAGCAATGCTGCATATCTCTCCAGGGAAAGGGCCACATCTGCCCCTGTTTTTGACTTTGACACTCAAAAGTTTCCAGGCTTCGTGCTGGACCGATTGCCCATCCGACCAGAAATGGTTACACCAAAAAAGAAAAAAAAACCAACATGTTGCCATATTTTTTTTCCCAGGATCATCGTAATTCCACTCTTTGCACCCGGATCAATTATGCATGTGCTCCAGTGATAGGGGGACATGATGTGGGGCAGGAGGGAGAGAAAGGGAACCTGGGAGTCTGCCAGAGAGTGAAGAGCACTTTACTAAAACAATAAGAGCAGCCGTTAACCCCGATGCCCCAGGCCACGTGAAACAGAGGGCGATATTAATTAATGTGCCAACAGGAAGCAGTCATGGAGTGGAGCCCGTGGCTGATAGAGGAGAGCAAATCGGTGCTGAGTGCTTACTGAAGTGGATGTTGGTTTAAGGTTAAATGTGTCCTGATGGCAATAAGAATTATTTCGGGGTAAAAGGATTAAGGTTGAGGAGGGGGGGGAAATGAAGTAAAGGCTAAGGAGCAAGTCATTTCAGTCTGCCATTTTTTTCAGAACCAATTTAACTTCAAAAAGCGTGAATAGCCCGCGAGCTGGAACTAGCGCTGATTCAAAAATCCCAAAATGCCTGACGCGTTGTTAGCGAATGTTTTTCGATGGGTTATGTTTCCTCCAAATGTTTCGTTTGCATATGTATGAAGAAAAGAAAAAAAGTTTTATGACTCGCAGCTCCACAGGGCTCCATCTGTTTTTAGTCAGACAGAATACAGACTAAATGATCCGCTCACTTCACATCGTTCTCACCCAAACACTCGCTCGTTCTCACTAGCGCTCTTTTGCTAATGTTGTACTCCTGCGGTCCTGTTAAATACTGTAGGTCTTAACCATTATACCAGTTTACATCATGTATAAAAAGATGCCAACGAATGCTTATGTATAATGAACAGAACCTGCACAGCTTACAATCACCTGTTAATGTATACAGTAGGTTTGTTGGTTTCGGTTTTAGGAGCCTGCACGCGGTCAGGATCGAAGAAAGTGACCCAGTCTAAACAAGGTCTTGCTGATCTTCCTTCAGGTGACATTAATTCCTTATGACTGATCCACAGCATAACAGCCTGATCTTCCCAGAGGCCATTCTGTTGGCTTGCAGAGACCCTGGGTAATAAGACCCTCCGACATAAAATACTGTACCAACACCACCAACTCTAGGGCTGACTGGCAAGACAGTATAACAGGGTTGGTTTGCAAGAAGAGACAAGGAAGGTGGAATAACCCACCTGACCATCATAAAGTCTCTACAACATTACCTTTATTTTGCACCTTTATTATGGAAGGTCCTGCATTTAGACATTGGACATTTCCTCCAAAAATACCTCATGGTATACCCCAAGTCCTCACGTCTTATTCATGTCCACTAGTTACTACTGTACGTCCTTTCAGTTCTTGTCAAGTCTTGAACTGCACCTCAATCCCTCTGAGTCTCAAGTGCTGTATGGCTTCTCAAAATCCACAGAGTCATCATCCTTGGATGCAATTCACTTGGGACACAGTTAAGCATCGTGACATGCCTCTGTACCATTTCCCTTGTGGTGGAATTAACTTACCCTAGCTGTTCACCTAAATGTCTCAGAGTTTCTTAGCATAGACAGAAGATTCAGCTGTTGCCTACATATCTGCATAAACACTATGTACCTGCCCTAGCCGATCTTTCTGGTATCTCCAGACTAGTATCGGTTGTGTTTGGCAACCAGACATCTTTGCACTACTATAAGTCTGTCTGAACAAATAAAACTGCCCTCAGTGAAGTAACAAGTGCAATCAAGAGACTCTGACAAGTCAGCGTTGGGTACAGAAGCATGAGGCAGCAATCAGCCAGCTGTGCTTCAAACCACAAGCTGGAACTAAAACAAGGACAGAATATAAACCATTTCGAGCCAAATCAAGCCAAATGGCTATGGTCAATCTCCAAAGCCTTCATTAAACCCAGATTACAAGCGTAAGCTTGAAGGAAGTACAGAATAAACACAGGCATCCCTCTAACCAGCCAACAGGGTGCTTGTGGCTTAAACTTGCTTTAAAACATGCATAAGGTCGTCATAGGAAGAACTGGTATATGCATTAGAGGTCTTCTCGTGTCTAAAAAAAATGTACCTGACCCGAAGTGACCCAAATCACTTTTTACCCGAATATGTATATAATATAATATATATATATATATGTATAATTGTAAATGTATATATATAATTGTAAATGACGTGACATACAGCTAAGTACGGTGACCCATACTCAGAATTCGCTCTCTGCATTTAAAAGTCCAAGTGCAAAGTTCACACAGACACAGCTGTAAACACACACACACACACACACACACACACTTTGAACACACACCCGGAGCAGTGGGCAGCCATTTATGCTGCGGCACCCGGGGAGCAGTTGGAGGGGTTCGGTGCCTTGCTCAAGGGCACCTCAGTCGTGGCCGGCCCAAGACTTGAACCCACAACCTTCGGGTTACGAGTCAGACTCTCTAACCATTAGGCCACGACTGCCCCATATATTTTTTTTTAAGAAAGACCTGACCCAAGACAAACCCGAAAAAATTAGACCCGAGTCCGACCCGACAGCAATTTTTTTTTAACCCGACTGGACCTGAATGTTACTTTAGTGTAACCGCTACAGCGTGGATTCAAAATTGATTAACAGGTCTGTTTCAATGAAAATTAGCTTACCGCCAGTCACACGATGTCACAAGCGGTCTTGGCAAACAGAGGAGAGGTTGGAAAAGGACCCGAGTCGATGCACACACATGAGATACAGTAGTTCGTGTCTCCTCGGGTCCGTTCGGTAAAAACACATTCATTTTAAATTACCCGAGTATTTTTATTGCCGCTATTATTATACCCGACCCGTGTCCGAGGTACAGGTGAAACTTTTAGACCCGAACCTGCTCGGGTCTCGGGTCGGACCTCGGGTTTTCGGATCTAAGTGGACCCGAGAAGACCTCTATGCACATGCTAAATCACAAGTGAATTAAAAAAAAAAAAAAAAAGGAGTTTCAACGACATGATAGCTTCAGTCCATAAAGAACACAAAATAATGATGTCCTTGAAAGTCACTTTTAAAGGATTGTGAGGCAATTCCAAGCAAATGCATCTTCACGATCTTCATCCCCGACAGCTCGATTTGCAGCCCTTAACCAAAAGAGGCATTTTTTCAAGAATTTAAATGGCATATATGACCCAGAACCGTAGCTGGTATCTCAGTTTGAAGGACCTGTTCTTCCCAGATATGACAGGCTGAGGGTTAGAGTTAGAGTTATGCAGCGGTATGTGCTGTCAAATCTTTCTGCACGTTTTCATTGCATCTCTTTTCCTCATCTTCTTGAGAGGCATCAATAAGCAGCGTCAACGGCCCCTCTGTGGCCACGAAGCGCACCAAAACACCTTTGACAACCACTTCTCAGAGTTTTTGCTTCGATTTATCAGCTAAGAGTCGTCACTAGAAAGGGCAGCACATCTTATTTCTGGTCTATGGAGACTTCTATGTCAGAGAGAGAGAGAGAAAGCGAGAAAGACAGGGAGAAGGAAAGATTTTCAACTCAATACCTTCTTGTGAGCAAATCAGACTGGCTTTATTACAGGACGGAACTTACGTCAACGTCTACATGGGATCCGATTTAGATTTCAAACACAGATGAATTCTCGAATCCGTTCGGTCAGGAGGTGTTGATTAATTTTCAATAACAGCAGCTGTGACAGAATAAATCCTTTGCTATTATCATTTTCTCTGGTTTCTATGGCAACACCGTACAGAATACAGGGACTTGTTTGGCAAAGTGCCACATAAACGGATTTGTGTATAAAAGTATATATATGATGTTTTTTGGGTTTTTACTTATTTTGTATTATTTTCGTAAGGAGTCTCCAGAGTCAGAGTTTGGTAACATGTCTAACACTTTTTTTATTTTTTGCCTTTTTATCATCATATAGGGAGAGAAAAATGAGATGGTGGTGCTGTGTAATGCATGAGGAACTTGTAAACATAGATAAAGTACAATGTGTTGTTTTTTTTTTTTTTTGCATAAAATGTAATTGTTGGAAAGTTGCTGCACTATAACACGATTAAAGCCCAACTGAATGTTATTCATTCATTCATTCATTTTCTACCGCTTATCCGAACTACCTCGGGTCACGGGGAGCCTGTGCCTATCTCAGGCGTCATCGAGCATAGAGGCAGGATACACCCTGGACGGAGTGCCAACCCATCACAGGGCACACACACACTCTCATTCACTCACACACTCACACACTACGGACAATTTTCCAGAGATGCCAATCAACCTACCATGCATGTCTTTGCACCGGGGGAGGAAACCGGAGTACCTGGAGGAAACCCGCGAGGCACGGGGAGAACATGCAAACTCCACATACACAAGGCGGAGGCGGGAATCAAACCCCCAACCCCGGAGGTGTGAGGCAAACGTGGCCACTGTGCCCTCCACTGCACTGAATGTTATGTAATTAGAAAATGATTCAATTCACCTCGGCATCATCACACTACTGACTCATTGATTATTTTCATATAATAACACACCACAGAGTCTTTTCTTCCTTCCTTCTTGTTTCGATAAGATTCCATATTTTAGTGAAATGTTAAATCGGGGCAGTGACGGTTCAAGTGGTTAACCCCTTCTACTCCAGAGGGTGCTGTACTGTACTGTATACCCTGTGCTCTGACCCCAACCTCCAAAGTTGGGATTTTTACTGTGCTGTAATGTATATGTGACAAAAATATAGGCTTTTATTCTATTTAATGGAATACAGGTTTATAATCTATCTCCTATATGATTTTATACAGCTATACACACCTAAAAAAAAAAGAAAACCCTTTCGAAAGCTGAACAAAAACTGCTGTCTTTTTAATTACCGTTTCTGATTAAATAATGATTGTCGTTCGCATTTGATCCGTGATCGTTTTAGTCATACACACTATGCAATCAGCAGCAGTCTTCTACACATTACAGACTCACACTTAAGTAACGCAGGCCGATGACTCTATAATGAACAGCCTGTCACATGCATCAGTGTGATATAACAAGCGAAAGCATTTCTCTCACACATCCATAATTACTGTGTTCTGTGTGCATCATGAAAAGAAGAGCATAATCCTTTGAGAAAGACGGCGTGGCTGAGATAAAAAGTCCACTTAAGACCTGAGCTTTGGAGAAGCTCAAGAGTGAAGTGGAGAGAGAAAGAGGAAATGATCATTTCTGCAATTTGCTGCGTTAACACGATTTAGGCAACGGCAGCTTGAGGAAAAATCTATTCATCATGGCGTGGTAAATCTCTTGTTACAGAGTCTGCATCAAAACACAAGCGTGTCATTAATTGTACTAAATGCAGAAATCAGCAAAGAAAAAAGAAAGAAAGAAAAAACACCACAGATGTCAGATTTCGTTTGAAACAACTAAGACTAGAATCATAATCATAAGATCGTTTAAATATTAACGAGTCTACGGTTTTATACACACACATAAAAGAATATCACAACATTTTCAGCATCATCCCTGTAGAGAAATGTTATTATTCCTGATATATTAAAGGTGCAGTCTCGGTTGTTTGAGAAACGCTTTAGAAAACTGACAAACAAAACAAAAAACAAAACAAACGTGTAGCCAATGAGCAGAAAGGGGCGGGGCTTGTCAATATGGGCGGAGAGAGTGTTCAGTCCGACATTCATGTGTTCATGTGTGACATTAGCAGAAAGCGGTTTTAACATTGACATGGAGGATAAAAACAAAGAAAGAAAGAGAAAAAAGACTTACGATAAGGACAAGAAGTAGGACGTGTTAATATAGGATCAGCTTTCCAGCGCTGGAGAGAACTGAAGGAGCAGGAAGTTGGCCACATATTCACAGGTTGGAGTTTCCCGAGTCAATAACTCCTGAGCTAAACGCTGTTACTACACAAATAACACCTCTTTTCTATCGTAGTAATGTAGAGAGGCAGCTACAACCACGTTTTGTGTAGTAACAGCGTTTAGCTCAGGAGTTACTGACTCGGGAAACTCCGACCTGTGAACATGTGGCCGACTTTACTTAAGACGCCGAGGCGCTTTTTTCCTTCTCGATAGGTGAGTAACGTTGGTTTTGCTTTGTTACACAGAACTAATATATGCCTTTGTCCTTTACATCATTATGCTTGTGTGGCATTTTTGCTTGTTTGTTTATCTACAATCGTATTGTTCTTCCCTTCAGCTATGATAAACACGCATGTCTTTCCATTAGTTGCCTGGGTTACGTATGTATGTGTGGGCGGAGCTATCAACACAGGGGTGGGACCCGTTTGGGTTAGGGGCGTGTTTGTTTTGGTGATTTCAAATGTTAAGATTGGCTTTCAAAGCTTTAACATTTAAGACCTAACCAAATTGTATCATCTTCACTATATATGCTCACTATATAGGGTACAGTATGTGTCATACAGTAGTAGTGTACTATTTTTATATGAACTAGAAAAACGTTTTAGAATTTTTAATCAGAACAGTAATGAGATTTAATTGAGAATATGAATGCCTTTTTTGCAGTGAGTCAAAACAAGTTATTTGGCTAATAGAAGAAGAAATGAGGAAAGCCGTCTCCACTGTACATGTCTGGATGTTTTTTCATTTTAATCTGCAAATTCAATTACGATCGCCGGTGATTGTGGTAGAGAAAAATTCATAATAAAATCCGAGATGCATCAGGATTCATAAAGATTCAAGTCAATGCTGAGTCACGAATCGACTTTGAATCAGCGTTGAAATTGAATCGAATCAAATATTAAGGTCCACAGGGATTCCCTGACCACCAGAGTATAGCCCCGCCCCTTCCTCAAATGCTCATGAATCTCCTCATTTATCTTCCTCAAGTTGAAACACAAAATGCATACACATGCAGACACACACACACACACACACACACACACACACACACACACCTTTACACGGCTGCTCCCTAGGCATTACTGTCTGGAGAAAAGAACGAGTGACCCAATTGTAAAGAAGCCCATTTTCTAGCTCCTGCCACAGCGCTGCTCAGATCCTCCCTCGAGACACGAACGAGCGCCGTGATTGGCCGAGGGAGACTCACCTGCAATGTGTCCTCTACACAGTTACACTAACATCTGTCGACTGAGGCCCATAAATCAGAGAGAGCGAGATGCCGAGAGGTTTCTAAAAGTGTTCTTGCATTTCCGAACCTCAACACATTCAAGGAACAAAAGACCTTACATACTTTAGAGTCAGCTCCAATATTATTGGCACCCTTGAGTAAAAAAATCTACTCTGTGGAAACAAAGGCAGTTGACGGTTCTTCCTCTTGGAAAGCGCCATGAAACCCTGTTTAATACAGAAATATTTTTCATACAGAAGCTTTCTGGGTTTTCTCATAAAGACAAACCAAAGACGACTTTGTTTTAACCTGCTTAACTTTGATGCCAATCATTTTCACAAGGACTTTAAAAATAATAATAATAATAATAATAATAATAATAATAATAATAATAATAATAATAATAATAATAATTAAAACACAAAGTGCGATGACAAAGTTATGTTTGAATCAAATTTAAAACAAAACAGAGTTAAATTGCACAACAAGTCATGAATATTAAAAAAAGAAAAAAGAAAAGAAAAAGGGGGTGCCAATACTTTTGGAAACAGTGATTTTCAATGGGAAAATAGGTTTCCCTTAAAAAAATGCTGCTTGTTTTAATCTATATGTCAACATGCACTAAAATAATGCCTTCTAAGTAAATGCATTTGATTTAATGCTTGTACTTTTAATGCTAATACTGAAAACGGGTGAAAACTAATCTATCGTTCGCACGCGTGAGTATTTGTGAGACACGGGAAAAGCTGAGAAAGAGAGAAAAATAGAAAGAAACACGAGTCGTAGCCTGTCACAGATTTTATCGTCTGTTTATTTTATACTCTTTAATATAAAGTAAGTGAATTATCTCAACTTGGGTAATCCATCCGTGCTCGTGTCGGCTGCTAATCCCTGAAATCTGGCATGAAAACAAAACAAAAACACACAAACGCACATACGCATGTGACGGGAATCCAGTCTGTCATAGCCGTTCTATAAGACCGGCGTGGAGATTAATTAAAACAACGGCAGGTTCGCGGCCACCCTGCGTGCACCGGCAACATTTTTCGCCACATTACTTCATTAAAAACCATCAACTTTTGGTTTTAATTAAATGTTTGAGGGAGAACGTTCACAGTCTGCTACACAGGGTAATTAGCGGAGAGTCGAGCGGCCCTTCTTAGGCTGAGGAACGCGGAGTACCACAGAGGACGATTTCTATCTCACGCCTCAAACTCGAACTCAAAATTCGGAGTTTGACGGACAGCTCAATGCGAGAAATTCGTTCTCAGAGCTGACGTTCTGTCGTCCGAGCTAACGATAAGTAGATACCTTCAAAACACTCGTTAAGAAATCTTTCTTATTACACTTTATTATATTTTTTGCAAAATTAGCCTTTTCTAAAAAAACTTTTTAAAATGATTTCTTATTGTCATATTTTGTTTTCGTTGCTAGATAAAATAGAATAGAACGGGGAGCACAGAAGCCTTTATTATCACCACATATACATTACAGCACAGTGGAATTCTTTTCTTCACATACCCCAACTGAGGAGGTTGGGGTCAGAGTGCAGGGGCAGCTATGATACAGTGCCCCCTAGAGCAGAGATGGTTGAGGGCCTTGAGTGGCAGCTTGGCTGTGCTGAGCCTTGAACCACGATCAACAACCCAGAGCCTTAACCAGTTGAGCCACCACTGCCCTCAATTAGCATTCATTACAACTGGGTTATTAAACACTATTAAACGTGGAAGCCTAATGCTAATTCTGTCTGAGTTAGCATGTTACTAACGTTTGCTTAGGAAACTAGCCGTCCATGTGCTTAGATATTCGGCAAGCAAAAATATGACTCAGCATTAGCCTGCTCGATCTCAGAGCGGGGGAGGGGATTTTAATCAATCTATCGGATACGAACGACGGGTGTAATGTTAATTCTGTCAGAGTTAGCAGGCTACAACAAGTGACGGCTTCAGGGCTCTCAAGTTTTGAAGACAGGCAAGCGTGACATCTCCAAAACCCCCCAGCGTGCGAAGCCCAGCCATTTTTAGGGTCATGATTGTTTCGTTTTGAGGTTTTGTTTAAACCGGCCATCGAAAATCCCCTCGTTAATAAATGTTTTTTTTTTCATTGGATGGTTGTTGCGTTAAATCTTAACCAGATTGTGCTATTTTCTGATTGGCTATTGCGTAGCCTCTTTTTTTGATTGGCTGATAAGTGTCAGGCTCGTCTAAGTACTCCAGGGGAGACGCGCTAGATTCCTGCCCGTTTCCATAGAGACAGCGGTGCAGACTGATACGTTTCGGGCGCTGCGGCTTATTAAATATATGATAAATAGT
>NC_062536.1:17239663-17244663 GCF_022655615.1 Tachysurus fulvidraco
CACACACACACACACACACACACACACACACACACACACACACACACAAACAATGTTTAGCTTTCACTATGGCATTAGCATGTCTCACACATACACACTCTCTTTAGCTTTCACCATGACTATGACATTAGCACACACACACACACACACACACACACACACACACACACACACACACATGCACACACAAATGCAATGGTTTGCTTTTACTATGGCATTAGCATATACACACACATGCACACACAAACACACACACACAAACAAACAGCTTTCACTATGGCAATAGTTCACACACACACACACATACTAACACACACATACTCACACACACACACACATACACTCTCTCTCTCTCTCTCTATCTCTCTCTCTCTCGCTCTCTCTCTCTCACACACACACACACACACACACACACTCTGCTTAGCCTGCCTGATGACATTAACACACACACACACACACACACACACACACTCTGCTTAGACCTCTTGGTGACATTAACACACACACACACACACACACACTTGTTAAAAAAAACAAAAAACATTAATAATAGTTCATCTGATGACTCGACCCTGTGGACAGATGGGGATTTCTTTATTGAAGTAAAGAGGAAATGGGGACACAGTGACGAGGAGGAGGACGAAGAGCTGTGATGTTTACACAGCGGAAAAGGGCAGATGTGTGATTTTAATTATCTGTGGGCGTCCCACAGGGTCACTGCCACTACAGTCAGTTCCTCACTGATAGACATGTTAAAGTCACATTAACTCCATGTCACTGAATAATACACTTCAAGCTACAGGGAGGGGCTAACACCCCCCATACACCCCACCCCCACCCCACACACACAAAAGGTTAAAGAAACTCAACATTTTATTTTAATGTTTTATAAATAAAATAAAAAATGCATAGTTCATTTATTTGTTTGTTTGTTTGTCTGTCTGTTATTTAATTGTTTAGTTATTACATTTATTTTTAATTTCTCGTATTATTTATTAATTTACTTACTTATATGTTACATTTATTTTTTTTTTTTATTATTTCTTTGTTACTTTTTGTTGATTTATTTATTTATTTATTTACATTTTTCATTTTTATTTATTAAATATAAAATATAAATATAAAATATTTATGGAATATATCTTTTTATTTCATGTTTTGTTTCATGTTAAATGTTTATTAATGCAATCACCTCCAGTGAGACATACAGACAAATATATAGTACCACATTTTGATGCTCAGAAGTATTGGCACCCTTCTTGTTTGAATTCTCACCAACGATAATATTAAAATCCGATTAAAACTCTAGTCTCCGAGTCCAATGCTGCAAAACCATAGTAGCTGGCTAACTTCAGTTAGCTAGAACTAGCATAAGTGTGTGTAGAGAGCAAACTTCACGCTTCTCTTCACCTTTGATGGGCGTGTTTTAATTCCACGTGAATGAGGCACGATGTGTGTAAAGGTTATTATGAAGCCTATCGTATATGAAGCTGATACACTGACCTCCTTCTACATCATCTGATCCTGTGCGTTTTTTCATCACCTGAATTTGTCTTTAAAGCCCTTTTCCATTAAACAAGCCGCTGTGCTGTTTATTATTTTCTCCTCCTTTATCTGTTTTTCCATCTTCTCGCTTTAATCCCAACTGTAATGATATTGCCTTTGTTAAAATATACACAATCCATTCGGAGGATATCGTATCCTATTATCGGCTCTTTAATGTGACACTTGTGCTATTCGGTGGCGTGGGATTAGCGGACAGATACATAACAAATCCGTATGGCATTCCATTCACCGAGTAAAATGCTGGCTCTGGGATGTATAAGCTTTATAGAATACACACAAAGGAGGCGTTTCAAAGCGCTGGCCCAAGCCCAAAAGCCAGTCAGGCAAATCCAGTGGATCTGAGGAGCGTGTTGACATCTGCCGTATTCTCTCCCTCTCGCCCTGATCGGACCGACTCTAATCCTGCTTAGCAGGTCTGGATTTATCCAGTGACTCTGGAGATATTTGGTGAGGATACATAAAATGCATCGATTCATTTAAAAAAAAAGGTAATTACTTTTAATTAAAAACAACGCATGCACAATACACGATAGACACAAACAGCGATGCAGTGCTTTTTTTTTTTTTTCCCTCCTATCTCCACACTGCCTCATCTTCCACTTCCTCTTATTGGGTTAGACACCAAGCCGCTTCCTGTGCCACGCTACCTTTCAGCGAGCAGCCTGCTGATTTATCACTGATTACCCTGGCCTTAATGAAACCCTATTCAATTAAACAAGCCGGGCTCAGGAAGGCCGTAAAACAGCGATCTGAGCAAATTAGCCGCTCGACATCAGATGAAGGAAACGGGAAACTTTTCCATAATGGACCTTATGTCTATAAATCGTCTGATTATTCTTAAATAGAGGAGCTTACGCAGTTAAAGGAAGGTTAGGTTCTCGTTAGAAGGGGATATTCGTGTGAAGTCACTGATAGTCATCAGATTTTGCTTAACACAAGCTTAGATTCTCACTCGACATTTTTAAGCGACGTTCCACGGCGTATTAATCCGGCTGATTGAGAATTCGGTTCTGACTCAAAGTACGTTCTGTACAAGACTCAGTGTTACCTTCTGAGGTAGAGAAGAAGAGAAAAGTTATTTGCCAGATAGAGAGACAGGTAGACTGAGAGAGAGAGAGACAGATATAGGAAGATTTAATGAGGCAGGTAGAGTGAGAGAGAGACAGATACAGGTGGGTTGAGAAAGAGACAGAGAGAGGGAGAGGCAGCTTGAGAGAGAGAGATGATTGAGGTAGATTGAGAGAGAGAGAGAGAGAGAGAGAGAGAGAGAGAGAGAGAGAGAGAGAGAGAGAGAGATACAGGTGGATTGAGATAGAGACAGAGAGAGACAGGTACAGTAGCATGAAAGAGAGAGAGAGATAGACAGAGAGGGAGAGAGGTTGAGACAGGTAGAGCCGGAGACAGGTAGATTGAGAGAGAAAGAGAGACGGTAGTGTGAGAGAGAGACAGATACAGGTGGATTAAGAGACAATGACAGAGAGAGACAGGTAGCATGAGAGAGGGAGAGAGAGAGAGAGAGAGAGAGAGAGAGAGAGAGAGAGAGAGAGAGAGAGGTGGATTGATATAGAGACAGAGAGAGACAGGTAGCATGAGAAAGAGAGGGAGAAAGAGAGAGAGAGAGTGAGGAGAGAGAGAGAGGGACACAGGTAGATTGAGAGAAAAAGACGGTAGCGTGAGAGAGAGACAGATACAGGTGGATTAAGAGATAATGACAGAGAGAGACAGGTAGCATGAGAGAGAAAGAGAGACATAGATGGAGAGACAGATATAGGTGGATTGATATAGAGACAGAGAGAGACAGGTAGCATTAGAGCGAGGGAGAGTGAGGAAAGAGTGAGAGACAGGTAAAGTGGGAGACAGGTAGATTTAAAGAGAGAGATGGTAGCATGAGAGAGACAGAGAGAGAGACAGATACAGGTGGATTAAGAGACAATGACAGAGAGAGAGAGACAGAGAGAGAGAGACAGATACAGGTGGATTAAGAGACAATGACAGAGAGAGAGACAGAGAGAGAGACAGATACAGGTGGATTAAGAGACAATGACAGAGAGAGAGACAGAGAGAGAGACAGATACAGGTGGATTAAGAGACAATGACAGAGAGAGAGACAGAGAGAGAGAGAGACAGATACAGGTGGATTAAGAGACAATGACAGAGAGAGAGACAGAGAGAGAGACAGATACAGGTGGATTAAGAGACAATGACAGAGAGAGAGACAGAGAGAGAGAGACAGATACAGGTGGATTAAGAGACAATGACAGAGAGAGAGACAGAGAGAGAGAGAGACAGATACAGGTGGATTAAGAGACAATGACAGAGAGAGAGACAGAGAGAGAGAGACAGATACAGGTGGATTAAGAGACAATGACAGAGAGAGAGACAGAGAGAGAGACAGATACAGGTGGATTAAGAGACAATGACAGAGAGAGAGACAGAGAGAGAGAGACAGATACAGGTGGATTAAGAGACAATGACAGAGAGAGAGACAGAGAGAGAGACAGATACAGGTGGATTAAGAGACAATGACAGAGAGAGAGACAGAGAGAGAGAGACAGATACAGGTGGATTAAGAGACAATGACAGAGAGAGAGACAGAGAGAGAGACAGATACAGGTGGATTAAGAGACAATGACAGAGAGAGAGACAGAGAGAGAGACACAGATACAGGTGGATTAAGAGACAATGACAGAGAGAGAGACAGAGAGAGAGACAGATACAGGTGGATTAAGAGACAATGACAGAGAGAGAGACAGAGAGAGAGACAGATACAGGTGGATTAAGAGACAATGACAGAGAGAGAGACAGAGAGAGAGAGACAGATACAGGTGGATTAAGAGACAATGACAGAGAGAGAGACAGAGAGAGAGACAGATACAGGTGGATTAAGAGACAATGACAGAGAGAGACAGAGAGAGAGACACAGATACAGGTGGATTAAGAGACAATGACAGAGAGAGACAGAGAGAGAGAGACAGATACAGGTGGATTAAGAGACAATGACAGAGAGAGAGACAGAGAGAGAGACAGAGAGAGAGAGAGACAGCGGGGCGGGGCTCGGTCTGCTGTCCTTAGAGGCCGATTTTTTGGCTCTGTGGATGTCAGACAAAGTGTTTAATCATCAGGTGTGAATAAAACTCAGAAGAGGAGAAGAAACAGCCCCAAGAGCAGAGAGCTGGTGTTTATTAACAGACGACTGATTTATTCAGAAGAAATGATTAAAGCTGAAAACAAACATGACGTCCTAAAGAGCTTTAAGGATAAAGCAGCAGTTTTCACACGGCAGAACTTCCTGTCTGCCAGACAGCAAACTTCATCAGTTTTTCCCCTTGTTTTTTTTCTTCTCTCACTTTCACTTCCCTGAGCTGCTAGACAAATCAGCTGTTTCCTCCTTTAGCAACAGTGCTGCTACATCTTCTCTCCTGACAGTCCTTCCT
>NC_062536.1:17249663-17259663 GCF_022655615.1 Tachysurus fulvidraco
TAAATTAAATGTGTAATCAAATAAAATGAAATATTATTATGATATTCTAACATCTCTGCATTTTTTTTTATCTATTATTAATTCTATAAATGATTTGAAAATCTTTTTTCACATTTGTTTCTTATTCTTCCCATTTGTTGCATATAAATTCTAAAAAATGTTAATTTTCTATATTTCTTTTTACAAAATAATGTGTAAAAATATAAGTTTTTTTTTTTATTTGTTTCTAATTATATATATTTTTTGTCAATTTCTTGCTGCAGGATACATCCCCGTTTTATTTGTAATGTTTTCATTCTTTTTTAAAAGATTTAAATATTATTTTCTGCCAATTTGGCTTTACTTTTCAGGCAGTTGTCATATTGCATTAGATATTTTTATATTTGTGTTAGAACGCTGAAGACACAAACTTTTTCACGCCTGACATTATTTACAAAATATTAATATCTGCTTTATAGATTTACAGGTTTACAGTCATACAGTAGGTGTGTGTGTGTGTGTGTGTGTGTGTGTGTGTGTGTGTGTGTGTGTGTGTGTGTGTGTGTGTGCGTGTGTGTGTGTGTGTGTTTTGTTAGGGGGCACAAACTTTTGCACTCAAAATGTATGTGGTTAATGGTAATGAGTTTGTTTCTTTGTTTGTTTGTTTGTTTGTAAGAAGAGATTCACACAAATAACAGATTACTACCTCAGCGTTAACCTGCGAGGAAAAGAAGAGAAAAGAAATTGAAGGAGAGAAACGACAGAATGGAAATACGGTGTTCCAAAGGTCACGACACTATTGGTGATGGGGGGGGGGGGTAATCTCATGCGGTTATCAGAACGAACAGGTGATGAAACAAATAAAGGTGTTAAACGAGCAGCAGCTCAAAGGTCAATGAGTGTAGTCATGTGCCATAGTGACACATTATCTCAGTGCAACGATGTCCTGATGAAAACACAATACAAATTAAATACAGCCTTCGGTCTGACTCATGACATTATATTTATATGCTCAGGACTTAATGACCTGTAATCGAGCTGAATATCCACAACACACATTCACAATTGTGGGATTTAACACATCGAGGCACACTCAAACGTGTGCAACATACATAAGGCTTTATAACACATACGTAAGCCTTTCATAACTACTACCAACTACTCATAATGCTTCTTTCTTATCGCATTCCCTATAAGACAACACCTTTAGTCAAGCTAAATAGATTTTTGTGCTAATGCGTATCCCAGGTTGACTTTACCATGTTATAACAGCTGACAATGCACTTAAAGGTCATAAAGACCTAAAGGCCAAAGAAATTGAAAATTTTATATTCGGAAGCTTTTCATATCGATGTCATGAATGCCTGATGTCATTGTAAAGTCAGCCTGAAAAGTGATGTAACTTATAAAAGACCTATGTCACATGACACAAAAAATGAAAAAAAAAAAATATTATATATATATATTTGTGTTCGTTCACAGTTTCTTAAATAAGTATTTAGTCAGGTTTTTGCTAGTTGTCATAAATGGCTTATGTAGGTATATGAAGTATTATTAACATATCTTCATATCTTACAACAATCTATGTCAGTAGACTCAGGTGTTATGTCTATTTGACAGACATAATAAATGACTTATGTCTGTGTTATGATGCAAACAATAACAAGCATCGGTCCCATTATATTAAAGTTTAGTGTTCTTACAGGTTGTTGTTGTTGTCATGAATGATGTCTGTAGGTGTTTTTCCATGTTATAACCACATAATTGTTGCATACTTGTTACAGTTACTACATTTACATCTAATATGAACTGTATGTAGGTAACAAGTAAGATGTAAGTGGTGTTTATGTGGATTTATGCCAGGAGTCACAAACAACTTATGTAGGTGTTATGAATTACAATTACTTCTTATAAGTACTACATATGTAACAACAATAACAAGCATGTTTTTTTAACAAAGGCACAAAGGCATGTGTTCTGCAAGATTTATTGCAGTTAATACAAATGATGTAGGTGTTATAACCACAACCCATAGATAAAACAACAAATAATTGTTATCGCTGTTTCACACATATTACTTGTACATGCAATATGCGCTAATCAACCGTTATTGTTCTTGCAGGTTTCTGCCAGTTGCTATGAATGACTTATTTAGGTACAGTGTTATGCAGTGTTATTACTACAACCCTTATGTACAGTCTTACCCCTAACTGTTATTGCTGTTGCACAAATATTACTTGTGAATGCAATGTACTAAATAAAGGTTAATGTCCTTGCAAGTTCAGGGCAGTTGCTGTTACAGTATGTAGATGTTATGCAGTGTTATAACTACAACCCATAAATACACAGAACCCATAATTGTTATCGCTGTTTCACACATATTACTTGTAAATGTAATATGTACCAACTAACTAAAGATTAATGTCCTCGCAAGTTTATGGCAGTTGCTATGAATGGCTTATGTAGATGTTATGCAGAGTTATAACCACAAACCTCGATTACAGTGTTACCCATATTTGTTAGTGTTGTTGAACATGTATTGCCGGTAAATGTAATATGAATGAGTGAACATCAGCCATTAAACTGTTATAATACTACATAACAGGTTCTAACTTTTAAAACTGCTATCTTTTGTGACATTGATGCTGAGATAATAATCATAATGATACACTGCACAGCCCAAGAAGGAACAAAACTGCCAGAAACCGCCCTGAGGCGCACAGGTAGGGTCATATTTGGGTTATTGCCGACAGTCAGAACACAGTGGATTCCTTGACAAGACCCGAGCATGTGTGTGATGATGAAATGACTTGTACTGCTAATAAATCCTGCTAGCATTAATCCTAGGTGTGTGTACGCGGTAATCTCTTTTACCACTTTCTAACATGCCAAGCACTTGCTCTAACGGTTGCATGTCAGCTGGGTCATTAATACATCTGTGATATATATCCATGCTAGAAAAGCAGGAGGTTGGATCTGATGGCTTCACGCTGTCACAATTTCCTCAGGCAAAGGTTGCTTTGGCCGAGCGCCAGCTCTCTTCTCCTCCTCCAGGAGCATGGGAAGAACGATAGCACTCCATTCTCTTTTCTATTTACCGTCTTTCTTCACTCTGTTTGTCTGAGCCCTGTGGTGTAAACAAAGAAGCCTGTTTTCCAGCCGTTTCGGAAAAGAGAACGTGGGGTTCTTGTGAGGCTTCGGATAATGTGGATATAATCCATTTCTCTCCTTCTGTCCTTCATTTCTCCCTCTCTCTCTCTCTCCCTCTCTCTACCACCACAGTTTGCCAGGTGGTTCAATTCTATTTCCTACACACATTCACCTGATCACATTTCTCTCTTCTGAGCCAATTCTGCCCTCAGGCTCTCCAGAGGAGGGGTTGGCCAGGGCTCTGGGAAAGATCACACCTTCGTCCTCGGGGACGAGGAACGGAAATAAGTACAGACAAACTCAGTAAAGGTCGCTGAACGTTTGACATTCTCTTGAAATCTAAGAAATGAGGGTTGTTGGTTTAGTAGAGGAATTTATTATAGATTTGGTAAATGTAAGTATTTGATTCACAGAGAATCAATTGCAGGGGAAATGATCTAATATATCAAATTATACAACCTTCTGTGGAGTCATTCATTCTGCACTAAACGCTTTATGAATCCTGGCTTGGGTCACAACGAATATGGAGTCTATCCTGGGAATTCCAGGAGCGAAGCAGGAATACACCCTGAAGGGTACAGTACCATGCAAGCGCTTTTGCAAGGGTACCGTGCGAGGGCCAACTTTCAGTCGCTCAAGTTTTTTAGGTGGAGGAAGAAAACCAAAGGCGATTTCAAATCGATAATCAATTGACATGTCAGAGCAAGCCTAAAGTCTTTAAAAAGGTTCCTTGGTGTTCTATATATATAGTTCCTGATGGGTTCTGTACTTGGATCTATATGGAACCATTGGCAAGCAATTTACATTCACAGCATTTACAGTAGCAGACATCCTTATCCACAGCGACTTACATTTTATCTCATTTTTATACAACTGAGCAATTGAGGGTTAAGGGCCTTACTCAGGGGCCCAGCAGTGGCAGCTCGGTGGATGTAGAAATCAAACTCACAACCTTCCGATTGGTACTGTACAGTAGCCTGACACCTTAACCACCAGGCTACCACATCCCTAGCAATGAAGCAATGAAGATTTAATATTAAAACAGTTCTAAAATTGGAAAAAAAAAAATGCGTAGGGGTGCCATTACTTTTTGGAATAATGAGATGTTTGGAAATGTTTATGAATTTTTAAAAAAGATGAAGTAATTCAATGTGAAATAAAATGTTAAAATTTGTAAATAAAATAAAGAACCATCTAATCTGGATCCAAACAACACCAATGGCTGATTTTTTTTCCATATGTGAAGCAAGAACGTGAGTTCGTATCTGTGATTTCAGGTTCCAAACAGAACCATCCCTTTTAAGAGTGTACTGTATAATCTGAAGGACAGGAGCGAACCATTCCAGCTTGTTAAATAGGATCCAAATTGGACCCGTTTAAAAAGTAACCCCTCCCCCTTAACCTACGCTTGGTGATTCATTCAAGCCTGAACATTTAAAGGTGGATTTCAATCAGTTTTATGAGAGCCTAACCTCATGCTCATTCAGGTGTGCCTTGCCAAATGACAGTAGCTTGTCAAGCGTGTCCAATGGAAGCTCGAAGGACGGAGAAAGGCTTATCTGGAAGCCAGTGTGAGGATTCAACATGTCTGGCATATGCAGCAATATGACAGCTGAGATTATCTCACGACATGGCTGCTGAAATTCCACTGAATCACTCGCCTATGATACTGTTCACAATTACTGACTGAACAAGACTGAGGTGTTTTTGCCTACGTCAAAACGTGTTAAAGCACGTTTTCTCACAGTAGGGGATGCCATTTATGTTAGTCAAATTGTGATGGGGGGGGGGGGGGGCGGCACGGTGGCTCCAGGGTTGGGGGTTTGATTCCCGCCTCCGCCTTGTGTGTGTGGAGTTTGCATGTTCTCCCCGTGCCTCGGGGGTTTCCTCCGGGTACTCCGGTTTCCTCTTCCCTGGTCCAAAGACATGCATGGTAGGTTGATTGGCATCTCTGGAAAATTGTCTATAGTGTGTGAGTGTGTGAGTGAATGAGAGTGTGTGTGTGAATGAGAGTGTGTGTGTGCCCTGCGATGGGTTGCCATTCCGTCCAGGGTGTATCCTGCCTCGATGCCCGATTACGCCTGAGATAGGCACAGGCTCCCCGTGACCCGAGAAGTTCGGATAAGCGGTAGAAAATGAATGAATGAATGAATGAATGAATGAATGAACTTGTGATTAGGATTATCATTTTGGGCCAATTAGACAAGGATGATGTAATAACCCTTCCTGATTACATCATCCTTGTCTAATCGATATTACGATTAAAATGTCTAACGCATTGTATAAGGTGCAAGAAACACAGACACCCCGATACCTGGTTTTAAAACCTGGCATCTACAAAAAACTCTAATATGGATACACTTCAAAATAAAAGTACCAGGAAGAACCAGTCAGGCTGTAGAAGAACAAATTTTTGGTTCCCCAAAGAACACTATAGTTTTTTTTACATAGTGCAATGAAGTACAATTTTTATAGTTTAAATTCCAATACAAAGAACCTTCTGTGCAATCAAAACGTCCCAAGGATGTTAAAGATTCTTCATAGAACCATAGACTCTGAAAAAAGAACCCATTTACGAACCTTTTTAGGGGGTATATTAATATTTTTTACACAAGGTACAGTAGTGGTGTGGTTGGTGTTACCACCAAGGTTCCCGGCTCGGTCCGAGGTTCAAGTTCGGACTTCGAGTCTATATTCTCATTCAGATATCTAATTAGAGCCAATTTAAAATAAATAAATAAATAAATAAATAAATAAGCTGGAACTCTGACCCAGTCAAGAAACTCTGGACAAATGCTTTGGTGAAATCTGTTGACTTACAAGTGATGTTGATTTACACCTGTTGAGTTCAAGTTACGTTGGACTTCAATTCCTGTTAGTCACAATGCCTTACAGCTCCAACATGTCCAGTTCAATCCTGTGGGCAGATGTGCTAAGACTCTGGTTAAGACTCTGGGATGTTGATCAGGATTCAAGGATCTGTGTTGAAGCCCCAGCACTGCTAAGCTGCCACTGTTGTGCCCTTGAGCAAGGCCCTTGGCCCTTGACTCCCAAGTTGAGATATGTGAAGAAAGAATTTCACTGTGTTGTAATGTACTGAATATGTGACAAGAGTCTTCTGTTCTATCCTGAAGCCTGTGTCAAACATTCTACCCATGTCCAAAGAATTTTCTGGTTTCGGTCCCACAACCCAAAAATATCCCAGTGGGTGGATTATGTACACTAAATCACCCAAGGTCTGAATAAGCACATGAAGTATTCTACAGTATCCTCTGAGTATTCCCACCTCCCAGCCAGTATTCCTAGGATTGGCTCTACGCCACCGCAAAACCAGAAAATTCCTCATTTTCCCCCTGAAGCTAACTTCATGCCTTTCACACACACACACACACACACACACACAAACACACACATTCCCCTTCACTGCTAACATCAAGGATCAGACCTAGTGTACATCCATTGTGCTGATCTAGACCTGTGCAGCACTTTTGCCCCCACAAGCTTTCAAACGCTTTCATGCATCTGAAAGAAAACTCATTAATTAGTTGTCATGCACGGTTCAGATGAGACAAACATAAAAGCCGGCTCACTGGGATGTTTATTCGGATGTGGTTTTCTGGGTTTTATCAGAGTGACAATCAGACAGAGCTACACTTCGGTATAAAGAAGACGAGGACAACTGGACGACTGTCCAGATGTCCTCTCTATCTGTCAGACATTTTATTAGGTTATTGTGACAATAACCCAATTACTCAGCAACCCAATGACAAGACTGTACAACCAGTGTCTACATATTCAACTGTCATGTACACACAGACACACACACACACACACACACACACACACACACACACAAAAGACTAGCATATGATGTCCTGATGCTATCCTGACTGTCCTGAAAGAAATAAACACACTGTCGTGGGGGACACGTTACTGAGACTCAATGGCTCACATTGTTTATAAAGCAAAGAGAAGTATTGAACAGGACACTGTTTAACAAGACAAGGTCCAAGCACACACACACACACACACACACACACACACACACACACACACACACACACACACACACACACACACACACACCTGAACAGACAAAATGTCCCCACAAGGGCAAAACATTCAGATATTCCTAACCTTGACATAAAAAACCTAGATGTAAAAACACACACATACACACACACACACACACACACACACACACACACACACACACACACACACACACACACAAAATATTGCAATACCCTTGTGCTGTTGTAGCAACATCACCATAACAATTGCACTAGAAACTGTTTCACTTGACAGAATACACACAACACACACACACAACACACACACACACACACACACACACACACGTTTCACAAGCACTGTAGAAAGAAATGATCTAGCAGTTTCTCATTAAGTACAAGATTACTAAATTGATTTTCCTTCCACACGTAGTCCTGTCAGTGTGTCAGCGAAAGCCTTCTTAGGTAGAACACATATCTGGTCAAAGCTGGTTTTAGTTCCGCTACAATTACATTTCAACACGTCTCTGTTTGTTTACTCATCAAACTGGCATCCATTCGGGAAACGCTGTCTGCTCCACAATTATTGGCACCCTTGCTAAACAGGGTTAGAAAAGAACAGATTGTTATGAATAAATGTCTGTGGATATTTGAATATCACGCTGACAAATAAGACAGAAACATTCTGAAAAATTTTAACAAATCCACACGTGTCATAATTATCGACACCCCTAACGCACGGCGAGTGTAACGGCTTTAAATTCGCCTGTAAATGGAGACGAGATTAAACGATACGTAGCGAAGGTTCAGAGAGAACTTTTTTCTTTAGACACAGAATTTCTCCAGAGCTTCATGTGTTCAGTATGGTTCATGTCAGGGGAGTAGAATAGCTGTGTCAAAATCTCTGGTCACTGAACTGTGGATGGAATGATAGGGAAAAAGTTTAGGAAAAGTTTTTTTGCATAGATGAAAATGAAATAAGGATGAAGTTCATGAGCAAGGAGCTTTTAAATTCTACTCTCATCCTCATCTTCATTGTAGTATTTGGGAAATTATATTGAATATTATTATTATTATTATTATTATTATTATTATTATTATTCATTCATTCATTTCCTACCGCTTATCCGAACTTCTCGGGTCACGGGGAGCCTGTGCCTATCTCGGGCGTCATCGGGCATCGAGGCAGGATACACCCTGGACGGAGTGCCAACCCATCACAGGGCACACACACACACTCACACACTACGGACAATTTTCCAGAGATGCCAATCAACCTACCATGCATGTCTTTGGACCTGGGGAGGAAACCAGAGTACCCGGAGGAAACCCCCGAGGCACGGGGAGAACATGCAAACTCCACACACAAGGCGGAGGCGGGAATCGAACCCCCAACCCTGGAGGTGTGAGGCGAACGTGCTAACCACTAAGCCACCGTGCCCCCACATTATTATTATTATATACATAAAAATCAGACTCCAGTAAACAACCTATAGGTTTACCTTATAAGGACATTTTAGTGTAGATGTTCTACTTAGAATCATCCTAACATGCAATTAATTACTCAGGGTCCAGATCATTAGCAAGGCCACACAAACTCCTCTCTCAATGTTATCCTAAAATGTGGTAAATCTGTGAAAAACTTTCAATCAAACGCTTGCCACGTGTGTGTGTGTGTGTGTGTGTGTGTGTGTGTGTGTGTGTGTGTGTGTGTGTGTGTGTGTGTGTGTGTGTGTGTGTGTGTGTGTCAGGAGCCTAGCGTTCGAATGGAGAGTGACAGCCACTCATGTCATCACACACCGAAGGCTAATGCTGTAGTCATTAGCCTTAGAGAATCAGTGATAGACTTCATGATTAGGCTACAGATGCACGAGCACATTTGTGCATGGATTAAGATGGAGCACATGGAATGAAACATCACACACACACACACACACACACACACACACACACACACACACACACACAGAAAGAAAGAAAGCAGCAGCTTACAGTCAAGGCTGATCTGCCAGAGTGCTTCAGTTTACAGCATATTATACCACTCACAGGTAAGTGTCTAAGTCTCTCTCAATCACACACACACCCTCACTCACACACACACACACACACACACACACTGCATGCACAGTAGCACAATCTCAGGACCAATTACTTTACTTTCCAGTGTCAACACCAGCCATTTAACGATGTGTTAAAAAAGACAGGGAATGAGCAGTCGAGCCAGTTCCAGTCACTCAAACCAGAGGCAGAGTTCAGCATCAGTACCAAGTCAAACCACAAGCACCTGCTCTTTTTGTTTTACACATTATAGTTTGCATTCTGAAGAATGAATCCCGTGTATGAATTCTGACGAGTCTGTGAGTTTTATTATTGCAGGTTGAGTGAGCATGTCTACATCATAACCAGAGAGAATATATGAACAAGGAGAACATGAACATCATGAATAGAATCATATAATACATATTTAATCAGCAGTACTGCTCTGATTTATCGAGGCATGCTTGTCGGGGTGAAATATTCATCTTGATGTATATATAGATGATATAAATTTGCATTTAAAAGCCAACAAAACAGTACATATCAGATAGGACAGATCTTTGCAATCGTCAGGAAAAGGATCCAGAAATCTTGCGTGTTTTACGTTTAAAATAAGAGACGTGTGAGCTGATATTTTAGCCACACACACACACACACACATATGCGCACACAAACGCACGCACGCACACACGCTTGCACGTACACCGGTGATGCGATTCGCGCGTGATTGCGAATTGATTCCTGTTGATTCTTTCAAAAGGAATCGATTCGTCGGGAGAATCGATCGTAGAGTTAGCGGGCATCATTTCGAGTGCGTATCA
>NC_062536.1:17264663-17277163 GCF_022655615.1 Tachysurus fulvidraco
GACAGAGAGAGAGAGAGAGAGAGAGAGAGAGAGAGAGAGAGAGAGAGAGAGAGAGAGAGAGAGCGAGCTAATAACCTTTATGTAAGATAATAATAATTGTTAAGTTGAATATTAGGCTTTTAAACACATGCTGAGCCACAAGGACACTGAACTGTATGAATCGTTGTCACAGCTGCACTGCCCTCAACACCTTCTGCAGCTTTAAAGTGGCACACTGCACATTTAATGAAGATTTAAAGGTACATAAGAGGACTGTAAAGCTCTGGAGATCTACTACATCCACCCATCATGGCAAATACCCTCCACACTTTGCTGTGTGTGTAGCTACTGTACTGTCAGCAGTTTCCTTCTGTATTTACAAGCTTACAGCTCAAATTCTCCAAACACTGGAAATAAACACTATATTACAAATGAAAAGTTGAGCATTCAGGTGGAATTTGTCGTTCACCCAGCAGGATTAAACAATTACACTCAGAGACACATGCTGATGTGTTTAGTGATTCTGGAGCTCATTAGTTGTTGGTTATTAGTGTAATGAGTGCCACAATGACATCAATCACATCTGATGCATCTAGAGATGCTCCATTTCCAGGTGGATTCCATTTCATGAGGATTTCAGACATTCAGAGAAAAGATGCCATCTCCGTGTGGTCTTTGAGGACAAAAACCTCCTCATCAATACACAATTATCAGACTGTATCTGACTGTTGAAAGGACATTATTCATAATAACTCTGTCTAATATCATGAGGCACGGTGGCTTAGTGGTTAGCATGTTCGCCTCACACCTCCAGGGTTGGGGGTCCGATTCCCGCCTCCGCCTTGTGTGTGTGGAGTTTGCATGTTCTCCCCATGCCTCGGGGGTTTCCTCCGGGTACTCCGGTTTCCTCCCCCGGTCCAAAGACGTGCATGGTAGGTTGATTGGCATCTCTGGAAAATTGTCCGTAGTGTGTGTGTGTGTGTGAGTGAATGGGAATGTGTGTGTGTGTGTGCAATGCGATGGGTTGGCACTCCGTCCAGGGTGTATCCTGCCTCGATGCCCGATGACGCCTGAGATAGGCACAGTCTCCCGGTAACCCGAGAAGTTCAGATAAGCGGTAGGAAATGAATGTCTAATATTAAGATTTAAACTTTTTGTATTATGTTTATGTTCTGTAAGGCAATGTTCAAATAAATTTGAATCGAATTGAATTGAACAGAAAACATTTCCAAATTATGGACCCCAAGTCCCAGAATGCAGTGCAGCTGCATGACGCTGACTCATATCAGATTGGTCAAGGCTAGTCATCTGATGCACTTAGTCTGTTTGAGCAGAATGTACAGATGAGGAATAAAGTGCTGCCGCATCACTCTCTAGGTAGAGACAAAGCGAGTGGGAAATTCGCAATTAACGCTGCCCCACTATCAGCACAGCATGATGGGTAATGTAGGGAAATAGACTTTGTTTGCAAAAAATCAATATATTTTTTAAATAAAATAGGGAATTCTAGAAATAAATCGGAACGTGTTATTTATAAACATTAATATTCAAGCCTTAGTTGTCACATAGTTGGGGCAGTCGTGTCTCACCTGGTTAAGGCTCTGGGTTGTTAATCAGAGGATCGGGGTTCAAGGCCCAGCACAGTGTGCTGCCACTGCAGGGCCCTTGAGCAAGGCCCTCAACCCTCCCTGCTCCAAGGGTGCTGTATCAAAGCTGCCCCTGCACTCTGACCCCAACCTCCTTAGTTGGGGTATGTGAAGAGAAGAATTCCACTGTGCTGTAATGTATATGTGGTGATAATAAAGGCTTCTGTGCCCCGTTCTTCTATAACATCTCAATACGGTAGATTTTATTTCAATTTTATGCTTTATTATATTTCTCGATGAGCTCTCAAGCCATCAAAAAAAAAAAAAAAAGAGATTCCAGTTCTTATTTCTGCTCATTACCGTCTTTATAACACTATGCAATACAAACAATGGTTTATTTGCTGCATGATTTTGTAAGAAATGATGATTTCAGCTCGTTCCTCCGCTTAGCGCCGCTGGATGATGGAAAGTGACACGACGTCTGATAATAACGTTAGGACTAAAATGTTTTAGCCTGCTATTATCAACCCCAGCTGGGGACAAATCCGTCTGTCTTCAGGCAGAGTAGCAGCTAATCCAGAGACACTCTACTGTAGTCCTAGTGACCCACTGACCTACAGCGTTAAAGGCTTTAAGTGCTGCTTTAATACATTTCATCCAGCTTATCATCTAATGATCAAAACTTCATGAGGCGGATCTGAGGGAGGGGGAGGAGAGAAAAGTGGGACTGGGGATCCTAGGTTTAGCCTGGAGACTGCTTGAAAATTGGGAATGTTTAAGCGATATCATATAATCGTGGGTGGAGCTAATCACGATGTCCAGAGAGCTACAATAGGATATCAGTGCTTTTATTACAACAGATCACAACGAGTAAACAGACACAGTGTGTTCCAGACATCATTATCCAGACTGACTTCTATTTTATTTCATTTCATTTCATACAACTGAACAATTGATGGTTAAGGGCCTTGCACAGGGGCCCAGCAGTGGCAGCTTGGTGGACCTGGATTCAGTCGGTAGTCCAGCACACTAGGCTACCACATCCCCAATGATAATCCATGACCATGATGTTCTGTTTATATTTTAGTGTAAATATTTAAAACCGAGGCTGATGTGTGCCTTGTTAAAGCATTTTTTTTTAGTTTGGATTAGTTTGGACATCTTTATTAGTTAGATGACCGATTCTGTTTCTCTGGGAATCCATCAAATCACCATGTAGTGATAGATGGCCTGTTGACCGTATGTTCATCCTGACTCAAGCAGTTAAGGCGTTGGGTTGTTAATCAAAGGATCTGGGTTCAAGTCCCACCACTGCCACCACTACCGCGTATTGTGTAGTAACAGCGTTTAGCTCAGGAGTTATCGACTCGGGAAACTCCGACCTGTGAATATGTGGCCGACTTTACTTAAGAAGCCGAGGCGCTTTTTTCCTTCTTGATAGGTGAGTAACGTTGGTTTTGCTTTGTTACACAGAACTAATATATGCCTTTGTCCTTTACATCATTATGCTTGTGTGGCATTTTAGCTTGTTTGTTTATCTGCAATCGTATTGTTCTTCACTTCAGCTATGATAAAGACACATTTCTTTCCAGTAGTTGCCTGGGTTACGTATGTATGTGTGGGCGGAGCTATCGATACAGGGGTGGGACCCATTTGGGTTAGGGGCGTGTTTGTTTTGGTGATTTCAAATGTCAACATTGGCTTTCAAAAATCAGAGACCCTGCCTTTAACTCTTTCTGCGCTAGGGGTGCTGTATCATGGCTGACCCTGTGCTGTTACCCCAACCATCAAAATTGGGAAATGCAATGTGCTGTGATATATATGTGACAAAAATAAAAGGCTTCTTCATCAAGACTCTTCTCTGTTCCAGCACCTTGGTGGTGGAATGAACTTCCTCTAGATATCCAAACAGCTGAGTCACTGTCTGCCTTCACGTGACATCTAAAGATCATCTACAGTAAGACCCTTGAATAAGGACATCTGCCAAATCTATAAATGGAAATGGTATGAATTTTGACATGTGGTTTGTCTGGAAATTTTGCTGCAAGCCTAAATGCTATAAGTCCTTATGCAGGTATCTCATGAAGAATCAAACATGTTAAAGAAAGAAAGAATAAAGAAATGTTTAAAATGGCTCTGAACGAAACTGGCTCGTAGCCTCGAGGATACATCAACCTCTTAACTTCATTTCATTTTGATGCTACGTCGTTATTAATGGCGACATCTTCGGTCATGAACCACTGCTGCTTTTATTGGAGCCATAGAGCATTTATGACAGAGTTGAAATTATTTATACGTTGATTTTATTTCATTTTATTTCCTTGGACGTAAATTGGTTTTAATTACAGCTCACGACCTGTTACAGTATTTAGTCTTTAATACACGCTATATAAATAAAAATGCCTTCTTTTGACTTAACGTTTATATTTATATTTAGAACCATGCTTGCTCTTGGGTTACTGATGCTTGGAAGTAGAATTTAATAATAACGTGAATAATTAAGTTAGGGACAAATATCAGGAAGCAGGTGTGGATGTTTCAGGTTAGGTGTAGAGATGTTAAATGGAGATGGAGTGGAGTGGAACATGGTGGATCTTTTGGTGATTAGGATTCGGGTTTGTCGTCATGTGCGTGCAGAAAAAATGCTTAAATTTCTCTACATAATAAAATTCTTCAGCTACAGCTGTATTCAAAGTGAAATTTTATTTGTCACATACGCAATCAGGCTTAGTGGTTAGCACGTTCGCCTCACACCTCCAGGGTTGGGGGTTCGATTCCCGCCTCCGCCTTGTGTGTGTGGAGTTTGCATGTTCTCCCCGTACCTCGGGGGTTTCCTCCGGGTACTCCGGTTTCCTCCCCCGGTCCAAAGACATGCATGGTAGGTTGATTGGCATCTCTGGAAAATTGTCCGTAGTGTGTGATTGTGTGAGTGAATGAGAGGGTGTGTGTGCCCTGTGATGGGTTGGCACTCCTGTGCAGGGTGTATCCTGCCTCGATGCCCGATGAAGCCTGAGATAGGCACAGGCTCCCCGTGTACACTCCTACTCCGACAGGAAGTGAGATAAAGTGACATCATGATACTGTACATTAAATAATCTAAATTATTAACCTAGCATGTACAAATTAATTGTGACATACTTTTTATTCATTTCCATATTCATATACCAAGCATCATATACCAAGTAATTATTATATATATATTTACATAATCTATAAATATGCATTTGCATTGATGTGTTTTTTTTTTTTTTTTTTTAGTTTCTTAAATTTCAAAGATTTTGAAAGTTCAAAAGTTCATCAGATTGCGTATGCATCTTTGGGATCTCCCTTTTAGAATAATTAGCTTAAATAATAATAATAATAATAATAATAATAATAATAATAATAATAATAATAATAATAACAACAATAATAATAATAATAATAATAATAATAATAATAATAATAATAATAATAATAATAATAATAATAATAATTTTGAATGAGGAGCGAATGAGGAAACATGTCAGAACGGCAGGAAAACGTCACCCCCCCCAGTGTGGACAGAGCGAGTGACCTCTAAGCATCTGGTAAATGGTGGCCATCTTGTCTTTGGAGAATAGGATGATGAAGAAGTGAAATGCAGAAAAAAGAAATCGGTGTATGTGTCGAAGAAGCAGCTTGTTGGCGGTAAAGAATTATTTTTGGAAATCTGCCCTTGTTTTTTTGCTGTGTGTGTTTGAGGTAAGCTTTAAAACGTCTAGGCAGAATCCTGCAACAGAGGGTTTGAGCTTTCACATAGGGTTGAGCAAGGAACATGAGAAACCTCCTCAAAGAACACTTCAGGAACCTTTCTGAGATGTTCTTTTAGATGTAAGTAACAAGCCTTGTTTCAAAGGAAATCAAAATTAGTAAAGAATTATTGTTTTAGATCCAGAAACCTGTGAACTAATATTTAAAATTTTCTTAAAACATCTTAAGAAACTGCAGCATGTAAAACATAAATGTCCAGATTTCTTGTTACAAATTAGTACATTTATATACATTTACATTTACAGCATTTGGCAGACGCCCTTATCCAAAGCGACGTACATAAGTGCTTAAATCTCTAACATATGATACATTAATGCTGGTTCACTTAAGATACCATGAGCTTAAAACATTTGTTCAAAGTTACAATGAAAAAGTGTCAACGTTTTTTATTTATTTATTTATTTTTTATAATGCAAAAGATAAGGAAAGAAGTGCTAGTTTAAGTGTTTCTTGAATAATTAAGTCTTCAACCGCCGTTTGGAAATAGCCAGTGGCAAACAAGTACAAATTCATTATATTATTTATTTATTTATTTGTTTGTTTGATTGATTATTTATTTATTTAACTTTTTATTTATTATTTGTTTGTTTAACTCTTTATCCCAGAGACCAATTACATTTTTCCCGTGTCCATGTTGATGTTTAAACGTCTTCCTCGTGTCTCATCCACAGGGGTGTTAATATGAAGCTCATATGAAGGTAGACACTCAAGACTTTAAGGATTTCTGTTTTTATCTAGAATACTAGGGGTGATATATTCGAAGAAAAGTTCTAAAAAAAACTTATTTCTCCACACAGTTATCTGAATATTCAAAAATAAATGTCTGAGACGCTCCAAGTGTTTGTTCGTAAGCAGCTAAGACTTTATCATCAACACTAAAATTCAGTGTAAAGTTTTGGACAGAAAGGAAAAACACACGTCTCTGAATCCTGACTCACTTTATATCAGACTCACAGACACAACGTCTTTCATTTGTTTCTACAGCACAAAGGTTTTCCGGAACACACAGGTTTTATTTAATTAATAAAAATTTGAGCTGTCTGACATTCAACAGAATTGATATTTCTAAACTATGTTTTATTGGTTTAATTTTAGAAGATTTGTTATTTCGAATTTTATTTTTTTATCCTAAATCCAGGTGCTACGCTGATTTACTTGAACTCATAAAAATATCTCAGATTCTAAACGTGTTTGTTGTCGTGCTAATGAATGCGAACGAATGTGGGAGTATAAGATGATTAATGACAACCATCAAAGAAAAGCAGATTGCAGACGATGCGGTGAAAATGTCGATCGGAGGAAATACGACGTCTTACAGCGGTAAATCACCGGATCGTTCATCTTGTAGTGTAGACAAAGAAAAAGCTTGTTGGATTTATTTTATTCAGACGTGTACATTAATTAATATTAGACTTATATTTTAATGTGTTTGTATTTATCCCTAATGAACAAGCCTGAGGTGACTGAGGTGAGGAAAAACTCCCTTAGATGGAAGAGGAAGAAACCTTAAGAGGAACCAGACTCAAAAGTGAACCTCATCCTCATTTGGGTGACACTGGAGGGTGTGATTATAAATATAGAGTACAACAATCGTGTATTGATGAGGAGGTTGTTGTCCTCAAAGAATAAATGGAGTTGGTATCACTCTCTCACTCACTCATTTTCTACCGCTTATCCGAACTATCTCGGGTCACAGGGAGCCTGTGCCTATCTCAGGCGTCATCGGGCATCGAGGCAGGATAGACCCTGGACGGAGTGCCAACCCATCGCCGGGCACACACACACACTCTCATTCACTCACACACACACACTCTCATTGATTAACACACAATTTTCCAGAGATGCCAATCAACCTACCATGCATGTCTTTGGACCGGGGGAGGAAACCGGAGTACCCGGAGGAAACCCCCGAGGCACGGCGAGAACATGCAAACTCCACACACACAAGGCGGAGGCGGGAATCGAACCCCCAACCCTGGAGGTGTGAGGCGAACGTGCTAACCACTAAGCCACCGTGCGCCCCACTGGCGTTGGTATCTTCTCTTAAAATGTCTGAAATCCGCATGAAGCAGAACACAACTGGAGCTGCTACAATCTCTGGATGGGTAGAAAAGAGAAGCAAGTGGAGTAGAATTAGCGTAGCTGCTGTTCATAATATTAACCGGCACTAGATGATAATGCAAATGTGATCCGATCTACTGGAGCACAGGATTATGGGATGTCTTATGTGTACAGTAAGTCTGGCTAAAGAGATATGTCTTTAATCTTCATTTAAACTTGGAGAGTGTGTCTGAGTCTGTCAGGAAGAAGATTCCAGAGTTTGGGAGATAAATATGAAAATTCTCTACCGCCTTTAGTGATATTCTGGGAACTACTGAAGGACTGTAGCGAGTAATAACTGTAAGCAAGAAAGGGACTGTAAGGAGCAAGTGATTGAAATGAGTAACATGACCACAGATCGTTTCCGTCCATCCAACGTTATATGAGCGTGGATCTTTAAAGTTGTGAATAAGATCAAACACCGAGCTCAATAACATTAGTGAAACAACAACATTGGTGTTTTGCAACACACACACTTCTCTATACTGTGGCATGTGGTAGCTTAGTGGTTGGGGTTGGACTATTGATAGGAAGGTCGTGGAAAGTGAGAGAGCGACCGACCCGAGCGCGTACATGAGAGCGGCATCGGCGAGTGTAGGATATTTGTGGATGTTAAGTGAGAGAGTGGAGAAATTGTTGCGTATAAGAACAAGAAGTTTGGCACTGAGCACTGAACACTTCCTTCTGCCGTCCGTGGGGATGTTGTACCCTAGTGGGTAAGGTGCTGGACTGCCGATCGGCAGGTCGTGAGTTTGAATCCCAGATCGCCCAGTGGTGGCAGCTTGGTGATCTGGGATTCAAACTCACAACCTGACGATCAGCAGTGATCCCTGAGCAAGGCAGTTATCACTCAGTTGTATAAAATGATCTAAAAACAAAAGTGTCTCGTAAATGCCAATTGGTTCTGTTCTCCTGAAGGTCTCAGAAAGGAAAAACATGGAAGTGATGAGTCAAAATTAAATTGCTCTAACTGAGTAAGTGGTAAATTTTAAGAGCTTCAGACATTTACATTTACAGGAACCCAGAGTTTCTCTACCACAAAAGAAAGCAATAAAAAGCAGCCTGCTCACTTCTTTCGATGTATAAATTCAAGTAAAGGTCGAAGGATTGCTTGGGTAGATGATAACAGATAGATGGACGACAGAGGGACGATTAGGGCAAATAGGACAAGATCTTGACAGATATCGAACAGTCTGATAATAAAAATGGAGCGATCGAGGAATCTATCACCTGTCTGGTGATATAATCCTGAGCGCTATAAAATCAGAACATCAATTCAACCATCAATCTGTTTGATTTATTTAACGCCGCCTTAATTTCTTTGTTTATTGGCACCGCTTTGCGTCACACATAATAGAAACTGTGGCATCGTATCCACCGTAATGATCTAATGCTTTGGTCTAACAATGATGGATTAATCCGCCATATTGTCACGACATCCTGTTAGCAAATCTTTAACTCACGAGCGCCGGGATACAAATATACTTTTTACTGATATTTTACGTAATTAATCGTGATTCATCTTCGTCGGATCAAGCGTCACGTGAAGGACGGCGGGAAAGTCACGGCGCTCCAAAGCATGGAGATTATTCTATTCATGTCTCCGTCAACCCTGAGGAACGTTGACCTTTTTGAAATCAATCCCGTGACTATGAATCAAGAGTTGCTGAATACGGCCGAGAGACGCTGCGTTATTGGAAGCGATTGACTGAGTGTTTGAGGGTGAGACTAGTAATCTAGTGCTGGGGGGAAAATAAATGAGCTTTGTCTTGTCAGATTGTATTCACTTAAAGACAAAATCCAGACAATTCGTCATGGAAACGAACGATGCACAAAGGTGTAGGATTCCAACAGATCAGGCTGATCCATGCAGAGAGAGAGAGAGAGAGAGAGAGAGAGAGAGAGAGAGAGAGAGAGAGAGAGAGAGAGAGAGAGAGAGAGAGAGAGAAAAGAAAGAAAGAAAGAAAGAGAGAGAGAGAGAGAGAGAGGGAGAGAGAGAGAGAGAGAGAGGGAGAGAGAGAGAGAGAGAGAGAGAGAGAGAGAGAGAGAGAGAGAGAGAGAGAGAGAGAGAGAGAGAGAGAGAGAGAGAGTTGGGAGATTTCCAGCCTCAGACAGTGGAGTGTATGAGGTGTGAACTGTCTGAAGCCTTTTTACTAATATAAACACACACACACACACACACACACACACACACACACACACACACACACACACACACACACACACACACACACACACACACACGTCTTGGGACTGGTGGAGGAAACCAGAGAACCCAGAGGAAAACCCTATAGCATGAGGAAAACATGTAAACTACACACTCTCTTTCTCTCTCTCTCACACACACACACACACACACACACACACACACACACACACACACACACACACACACACACACACACACACACACACACACACACACACCACTCTAGTTGTAAAGTCCACTGGCCTGAAGACATGACTATTGTAGATGTTCTGTAACATTAAATGTAGCTGTAAATATGTGACGTTTCCTTCATTTGTCTGTTAAATTAATGATCTCTTTTTCTTCCTCTTTTTTCTTCTTCCTTGTCTTCCTCATTTCATCTCCTTTTTTGTCTCCTCCTCCTTCAACTACTACTACTTCTTCTTCTTCTTCTTCTTCTTCTTCTTCTTCTCATTCTTCTTCTTTTTCTTCTCCTTCTTCCTCCTCCTCCTCCTCCTCCTCCTCTATCAGTTGCACAATCAGTGAAATTAATTTTGAAGGTCATATGTGGCTCTGAAACTGAAAAAAAAAACCTGATATATTTTATATTTTCATGCTACGTGATTCCAGAAACTTCATCATAACCTTTTTTTTTAAGCTGAATTTAAATCCTGATGAATTTCTGCTCCGTCTGTAACTCTACAGTAGCTTCACTTCACCTACGATGCGAGTGAGTGTTGAACGTGACACCTGAAATGTGTACAGTGTAAGGACGAGGAAGATAAGGAGAGAGCGTCTAAGCGACGGAGCTGACTGAGACACCATCCGACGAGGAGGTGAAGATAAGGACTTGATGGAGGAAGTGGGGGGAGGGGTGTAATGTTGTGTGTATCGTCTATCATCAAATAGACGATATCGTGTATCATCAAAATACAAAATAAGCATTCATCATTCATCTACTGGAGCATTATGATGCCTTCTGGATTTATATCATTAAATCATATCATGCATGTAAAAAGTGTGTGTGTGCGTGTTTGTGTGTGTGTGTGTGTGTGTGTGTGTGTGTGTGTGTGTGTGTGTGTGTGTGTGTGTTATCAAATACAGAGTTTCCATTAAACAGAAAGGATTCATGACATCCATATGCTAGAGATTCCCAGCAGGTTTAAATGGACATGTCCTGCATGGACGCTAATCCTCTAACACACCCCAATACACATCCTCACTGCATATGAAGAAAGATCTCAAAGATCTCATCATATGTCCAGCAAATCCACATTCCCCCTCAGATGTCCTTCTTGTCGGGTCAACTGTAAAATATTTACAGCTCTAAATGAGTGTGATGGCACTTTTTAAAAAAAACACGCGGGTCTTGGACGGTTCTTTGTGATGTTCTGAAGTCCTTCAGCCTCAACGACATTTTTCGTGTTCTTCTGCTTCCTGTATTCAGCATTTCATAGTTGCAGGTTAATGTGTGAAGAAAGGGAAGACAAGGAAGAAGAAGATCCTCTTCTTCCTCTACTCCTTCTTCTTCTTGCTCTTCCTCCTCCTCCTCCTCCTCCACCTCTTTCCCCATCTTCCTCATGTCCTCCTTCTCCTCCATCGTCTTCTTCCTCCTCTCCTCCTCCTCCTCTGCTTCTTCTTCTTCCTTGTATCCTCCTTCTCTGCCTTTTTCTTCATCTTCTCCATTCTCTCCTTATTATTCACCTTCTCCTCTGTCTTCATCTTTATCTCCATCTTCTTCTTCTTCTTCTTCTTCTTCTTCTTCTTCTTCAACCGACTTTCAAATTTCCAAGATCTTCAGTACTTGTGTACAGCAACACAGGTAACACAACTGGGTTAAAATCGTCTTTCACAGCAATGTAGGATTGGGGGCAGATCCTCTGAGGCTCACTGCAGTCGCTGAAACACCACCAACACACTTTTATGGGATGTACTGTATGTCTCTTGACCTTCTTCAGGATGCTTGAATCGAATGGTATTGTTAAAAACATGGTGTTACAGATATTTGTCATGTAACAGATCTGAACAGTCATTAGTTCTGATAAGGCAACTTCTAAAGATGACAAACTCACTTTACACTTATTAGCATGTGTGAACAATATCCTGATGCTTCTGTGTTCATTAAGCCATGGTGCTGAGATCATTAAATCACAGCCATGACTTCACGTGCCACTGCTTTCATGTGCTGCCGGAACGATCCTACTTCCCACTTCTGAAGTGGTAATTACGAGGAAGTGTGTTTATGTGCTTTGTTGTTGGAAAGAACGTGAAACACGGACAAATCCTGCTTCCTGCTATTTTTTTTACTTTTATTTTGGCACTTACATCTGCTTATAAGCTCACACAGATGTTAATATAATAATACCAGACTGTTCCATAACCTGATCTCAGTAATATATTCTGTGGTGACTGGTGGTATAGAGATACTGGGCAGTGCTACTGGGATACTGGGTGGTGGTATAGAGAAAATGGGTGGTGGTACTGGGATACTGGGTGGTGATATAGAGATACTGGGCAGTGCTACTGGGATACTGTGTGGTGGTATAGAGATACTGGGCAGTGGTATAGAGATACTGGGCAGTGGTATAGGGATACTGGGTGGTGGTACAGAGAAAATGGGCGGTAGTACAGAGATACTGGGCAGTGCTACTGGGATACCGGGTGGTGATTTAGAGATACTGGGCAGTGCTACTGGGATACTGGGTGGTGGTATAAAGATACTGGGCAGTGGTGCTGGGATACTGGGTGGTGGTACAGAGATACTGGGATACTAGGTGGTGGTATAAAGATACTGGGCAGTGGTACTGGGATACTGAGTGGTGGTATAGATATACTGGGCAGTGGTACTGGGATAC
>NC_062536.1:17279663-17302163 GCF_022655615.1 Tachysurus fulvidraco
AGGACCTCTGCTTTTCTCGATATACATGCTTCCCTTAGGGAACGGTATTAGTGATTAGTTTCCACTGTTTTGCTGAAGATACACAGTTATATATCTCATCAAAACCAGATGAAAAATGCTAAATTGTCCAAATTAACTGAGTGCGTGAAAGAGATAAAAGACCTGTAATGATCTGTAATGTTCTGCTGTTAAACTCAGATAAGACAAAAGTACTACTTTTCGGTTTAAAAAACCAGTACACAGAATCTCTCACAATTCAAATTCCATTTAGAAGGATGTACTGTTACTAGTAGCTTGACAATGAAAGACCTGGATGTTATATTAGACAGTAAC
This sequence comes from Tachysurus fulvidraco, assembly GCF_022655615.1. Taxonomy (NCBI): domain Eukaryota; kingdom Metazoa; phylum Chordata; class Actinopteri; order Siluriformes; family Bagridae; genus Tachysurus; species Tachysurus fulvidraco. The sequence goes on from NC_062536.1 coordinate 17,279,997, forward strand.
TTCATTCATTTCGTTCATTTTCTACCGCTTATCCGAACTATAGACAGTAACTTGTCTTTTAAAAATCATATCGCCCATATTACAAAAACTGCCTTCTTCCACCTTAGAAATATTGCCAAGCTGAGAAACATCCAGTCTGTATCTGATGCCGAGAAGCTAGTTCATGCATTCATGACCTCCAGACTGGACTATTGTAATGCATTACTAGGTGGTTGTCCTGCATCTTTATTATACAGTATAGGCTACAGTTAGTCCAAAATTCAGCTGCCAGAGTTCTTACCAGGACAAAAAAATATGATCATATAACCCCAATTTTATCATCTCTACACTGGCTACCTGTTAAGTTTAGAATTGATTACAAACTACTGCTACTTACGTACAAGGCTCTTAATGGTTTAGCTCCCATGTATCTAACTAGTCTTCTAACACGTTACGATCCTTCACACTCTCTGAGATCACAAAACTCAGGACTTCTGGTAGTTCCCAGAATAGCTGAGTCTACTAAAGGTGGTAGAGCGTTTTCGTATTTAGCTCCCAAACTTTGGAATAGTCTTCCTGATAGTATTAAAGGCTCAGACACACTTTCCCAGTTTAAATGTAGATTAAAAACTCATCTCTTTAGTCAGGCATACACATAATACATCCCATGATCTCAAATGCACATTATCATCTAGTGCTTGCTAATATTATGAACAGCAGCTACGTTAATCCTTCTCTTTCTACCCATCCCGAGGCATCCAGAAATTGTACCAGCTCCGATTGTCTTCTGTGCGATGAAGTTTATGGACCTCCACTGAGACGAAACCGACTCTGTGAGGATCCTGAGGCATCTAGAGATTTATCAGCTCCAGTTAGACTCTGCTATACTAAAGAGGAGACACCAACTCCATGTGGTCTTTTGCATCAATACAACATTTATCAGACTGTATATTTATAATCACACCCTCCAGTGTCGCCCATATGAGGATGAGGTTCCCCTTTGTGTCTGGTTCCTCTCAAGGTTTCTTCCTTCCATTCAAAGGAGTTTTGCCACCGCTGCCTGAGTCAACTTAAACTTGTTGTGTTTATGTTTATGTAAAGCTGCTATGTTTATGTTCTGTAAAGCTGCTCTGAGACAATGTCAATTGGTAAAAGTGCTATACAAATAAACTTGAATTGAATTGAATTGATACTGGGTGGTGGTAATGGAATACTAGGCAGTGGTATAGAGTTACTGAGCACTGGTACCAGGATACTGGGTGGTGGTACAGAGATAATGGGCAGTGGTATGGGGATACTGGGTGGTGGTACTGGCATACTAGGTGGTGGTACAGAGATAATAGGCAGTTGTACTGGGATACTGGGTGGTGGTACAGTAAAACTGGGCAATGGTAAAGAGATAATGGGTGGTGTTACAGGGATACTGCATAGTGGTACTGGGATACTGGGTGGTGGTACAGAGAAAATGAGCAGTGGTATATAGATAATTGGCAGTACTGGGACACTGACAGTGTGAACAGAAATATAGGGCAGTGGTACAGGGATACTGGGCAGTGGTACAGAGATAATGGGCCGTGGTACTAGGATACTGGGCAGTGGTACTGGGATACTGGGTAGTTGCATTGCGATAAGAGGCAGTGGTACTGGGATAAGAGGCAGTGGTACTGGGATACTGGGGTAGCCGCATTGGGATAAGAGGCAGTGGTACTGGGATACTGGGTAGTCGCTTTGGGATAAGAGGCAGTGGTACTGGCATACTGAGCAGTCACATTGGGATAAGAGGCAGTGGTACTGGAATACTGAGCAGTCGCATTGGGATAAGAGGCAGTGGTACTGGGATACTGAGCAGTCGCATTGGGATAAGAGGCAGTGGTACTGGGATACTGAGCAGTCACATTGGGATAAGAGGCACTGGTAATGGGATACTGGGGTAGCCGCATTGGGATAAGAGGCAGTGGTACTGGGATACTGGGTAGTCGCTTTGGGATAAGAGGCAGTGGTACTGGGATACTGAGCAGTCGCATTGGGATAAGAGGCAGTGGAACTGGGATACTGAGCAGTCGCATTGGGATAAGAGGCAGTGGTACTGGGATACTGAGTAGTCACATTGGGATAAGAGGCAGTGGTACTGGGATACTGAGTAGTCACATTGGGATAAGAGGCAGTGGTACTGGGATACTGAGCAGTCGCATTGGGATAAGAGGCAGTGGTACTGGGATACTGAGCAGTCGCATTGGGATAAGAGGCAGTGGTACTGGGATACTGAGCAGTCACATTGGGATAAGAGGCAGTGGTACTGGGATACTGAGCAGTCACATTGGGATAAGAGGCAGTGGTACTGGGATACTGAGCAGTCACACTGGGATAAGAGGCAGTGGTACTGGGATACTGAGCAGTCGCATTGGGATAAGAGGCAGTGGTACTGGGATACTGAGCAGTCGCATTGGGATAAGAGGCAGTGGTACTGGGATACTGAGCAGTCGCATTGGGATAAGAGGCAGTGGTACTGGAATACTGAGCAGTCGCATTGGGATAAGAGGCAGTGGTACTGGAATACTATATATTATAATATTATACTTACCATTTATTCACATTATTTACCAGTTGTGTAAAATGTATGGAATTGGTTTCTGACTGACATGTCTGTCTTTACAATTATGTTGGTTATGAGGCTCCCCCCCTTTCACAGAGCTCCCGTTATTGTTATATAAAGGAAGTGTCACTTTATTGCGAGACAAGCCAAATGTCATATTAAAAGTCTGCTGCCCATTGAGCGTCTAATGACATTTTAACACAAGACTCATGTGCACTGAAAACAGTTCAAATGAACAAACAGTGCGATGTTGCAATGTGTAATTATTTCATATGCAAAAATATTGAATTCCAACAATGATGAAAAATCAGCACAATTCTATATTAAATATAAAAAATGTTTGCAGTGTGTGAATGATATTTTTTGGAGTAGAGTCTTTTTGTAATTCCTTTGCTGATATTTGGTGGAAAAAATATCTTGCTAATTTGTTTTCCTTCAGGTTAAAATGGTATGATCTAGATTAGTTTTTGATGAGGCTTGTGTGTTAGTTTTATAAACAAAAAGGATATATAACTAATAAAAAACGTTCATAATGCTAACTTTTAGCTATTACACACTTATGCTAGCTAAAATAAGCTAATTGTTTTGGGGTCTTTTTATTATTATTATTATTATTATTATTATTATTATTATTATTATTATTATTATTATTATTTATGTCAGAGTAAACAATTTTAGTCTTTTTTTTTTGACCTTGTAATGAAATGACTTTAAGGTTTTTCTTATGTCTATAATTTTTTTAAACAAGTGCCCCGTGAAAGAGTTTCCTAATATAACCCAAGACCACAAATGTGACACTCATCACAAACACAATATATTGTTATATACTGCAAGACTGACAGCTACGTATGACATCTGAAATCCACGTAGCAGGTAGATGGAGCTTGGTGGCTCAATAAAGTGACACAGTAAGACGAATACTTCCTCCTCCTTTCTCCCCATGCCTCAGTGTCAGACTCATTGTTTTCAATAAAGTGTCATGGCAGCCCATTATATAATCGCATTTGGGATTTTGGGATCGTGGGTTTGATGCAATCAATGGTTATTAGAATCAGCCTGTATTGATTGAATGCAGAGAGAAGATATGATCTTTTCTTCTCCAAGGCATGGAGCTTGGCTTAGATCATAATCTCCCCCTGCTCCTGATTGGCATTAATAGGCCCATGTGTAGCCCGGGGGCATGGGCGGAGATCATTTTTTACCCCTAATAGTATAACTGTATGCTGCCCTCGCATCCATTAGGGTTTAAAAAGAGGTGTGTGTGTGTGTGTGTGTGTGTGTGTGTGTGTGTGTGTGTGTGTGTGTGTGTGTGTGTGTGTGTGTGTGTGTGTGTGAAAAGGGGGCATGGTTGAGTATCCCAGGTATCTGGAAACGGGCTGAAGTTAAGAAAAGCGCTCAGACATTATTAAGAAATTGCTTGTTTAAGTATTCTGGCTTGTAGAGCAATAACCTGTCACCGTTCAGACGACTGCTCCATTCACGTACAGTGTGTGTGCGAGTGTTCGTAAGAGCGTGAGACAGAGCTGTGCTGCATTTTCACAAGGTGACATTTAAAGGACAGTTTCACACACTGCAGTTCAGCAGCCATGAGCCGCTGACACATAAAAGACTTTATTACACATGCAGCATGCATTCAAGAGCCAACTACTGCAGAACACACAAACACACACACACACACAAACACACACACACACACACACACACGTGATGGTGTTCTCTGGACAAGTTGACGGTTGCAGAAGAGTAAAGTGTCAGTATCACTACTCTATAAAGTAAGATGCAGTCTAACAGCCAGAATTTTAATATAAGCATCAAAGAGTTGTATTCAGAGCTGGGGTAAGGATGCTGAGGAAAGCTTTAATAAACACAAATAAAAAAATAAAAAAAAAGCTCTTAAAAACACAAATCAATATTCAGAGCTCAGCTTTTTCAAAATTGACATGAGAGTTACACATGAGGGGCGGAGTTTGTCTAAAACAGAGACGTGTCTTAAGGATTTGTCTTATGTGATGTTAGCAATTGTATATTCATTCATTCATTCATTTTCTACCGCTTATCCGAACTCCCAACCCTGGAGGTGTGAGGCAAACGTGCTAACCACTAAGCCACATTGACCCCCATTTGTATATTTAATCTAGAAATATTTCATTGCATTATGTGAATGATATATTTAGTTTAGTTTTTTTTTTACTTTTTTGCTTCAGTCTCTTTTTATGGGTTTAACAGCAATTTGCTGATATTTGGTCTAAAAACGTCTTGCTAATTTTCTGTTAAGGTAAAAACAATCTGCGTTCAGATGCATTTAGGTGCCACAAATGTACTACTGTCATAAACAAAAAGGATATAATTAAAAAAAGGTTCAGAATGATCAAAATGCTAATTTTATAGTAACACAGAGACATGATATTATTGGCTGTAATTATGCTTATAAAAAATGCCATTTGAAAGCAATATTAAATAAATGATATTATTTGAAACAATTCATTAATTAATTCCTTTTAAAAAAATTATTCATCGGAGACTTTTTTTTATTAAGGATTGAAATATTTTGATAAAGTTAGATAAAAGCTAATAGATATAATAGATAAGAGTTTGTTTAAAGTTAGATGTAAGTATAGCAGATAAAGCAGAGTAAATTCAGACCAGAGGTGGGAGTAAGTCACACGTGTGCGAGTCACAAGTAAGTCTCAACTCATGAATGTCAAGTCAAAGTCAAGTCGAGTCTTTTTTAATATTTTTCAAGCAAGTCTCACGTTTCAAATTTGCGACTTAAGTCTGACTTGAGTCAAGTCGAGTCCCCCATCTCTGAATCATTTATCTCAAGTCCGAGTCAGGTCTCAAGTCGTGAATGTGAAGTCAAAGTCAAGTCGAGTCTTTTTTAATATTTGTCAAGCATGTCTCACGTCTCAAATTTGTGACTTAAGTCTGACTCGAGTCAAGTCGAGTCCCCCACCTCTGAGTCATTTATCTCAAGTCAGAGTCAAGTCTCAAGTCATGAATGTCAAGTCAAAGTCAAGTCGAGTCTTTTTTAAATATTTTGTCAAGCAAATCTTAAGTCTCAAATTTGCGACTTAAGTCTGACTCAAGTCAAGTCATATGACTCGAGTCCGCCATCTCTGGTTCAGACTGTCCTTCAAAGAGCTGTGCAGAGAACTGATGTTATGTTAAATAACCGGAAAACTGGAATTAGCTCGTTAATATGTGTTATAACAGCCCACATGTTACAGTTTCATGACTTTGCTTTAGTTTGATTGGAATTTATTTGTATAGCGTGTTTAACGACAAACGTTGTCACAAAGTAGCCATAAAAATGTAGATTTATCTTTATTATCTCCGGTCTTATAATTATTTTGAGCACTTTCAGAGCATGACAATTAAATACACAGTGATAGTCAGCACTGGATCAAGTGCTATTTTATAACTAGCCATTTTAAATGAGACTCCTGTGGACTTCATCATCATCGTATTGACAAAATACTTGTGATATTGACGAATTATTTGGACTCGATGTGTCTGAATACAGCTCACGGTGCATGTGTTTCCTCAGGGACCACGATTTTCCAACTTTCCAACAACATCCCTGGGTTAAATGGGTTTAATCCATATCTGCATCATAAATTGCTTTCTATCTTCAAAAAATAGTCTGAATGCTATCAATAGCTTTAAAACTGTGGTTCTAATATAGCTTTCGCTAAAACATCTGACTTTAAATGTTACGATGCATTTTACATGTACAGGAATCCGTGTGTTAAGTAAGTCTGTGCCGTGTACAGCGAGATTATCGTAGCACGAAGCGGTGAATTTACGTTAACGGTTTCTAAAATAAAAGAAAGAAGAAAAAAAAGAAATAGTGCCGTAAGTCTGTCTGTTACAATATAAACAGTGAGCAAAGTCGTCCCTGCGGATTCAACTTGCCTGTGTACCAGAGAACAAAGTTAAATCTGGAGAAACATGCCTGGCATGTTTGCTTGGAGTAGTGTGTGTGTGTGTGTGTGTGTGTGTGTGTGTGTGTGTGTGTGTGTGTGTGTGTGTGTGTGTGTGTGTGTGTGTGTGTGTGTACTGCGGCATACAGCAGGCATTTTCTTGTTCCCAGGGTCTCTCATTAGAACAAGGCACCTCCAATTGGGCTGAGTAGGGCATTCAGTACACACTGCAGTTTCACAGAATCAGCACACACACACACACACACACACACACACACACACACACACACACACACACACACACACACACACACAAATAAAAAGAGCCATGATCACAGGCATTAATTGTTTCTCTAATGACCTATTCTGCTCACAGTGCATTGTGGGAATTTTATGCAGTAGGTGCTGATGCTGCATGCTGTTGCAGGAAAATAATCAACACCAGCCTGATGTAATGAAGCAGATTTACTGTTTCCACTCCAAAGTGAATTATTTCCTTAAAACTGCACAGCCTGATGCATTGTATTCTTCTTACAACATGGCAATTTTCTAATGATTACGATTATTTATTTATTAAAGAAGAACATATGGTACTTTTTGTCTCTTTATAGTTACATTTAATGTAGTGGAACATCAGCTGAAAACTTTACTTGTATTATAGCAGTAATTATCACTCGCTTTCATTCTCTCGAGCTTAATATGACAAAAATGCAGCTTTTTTGTTCTGTCTTTGAGTAAGCTTCTGTCACATCACTGATGTGTTATCCAGATGTCACCATGTTAATACTTACTAACACATACTACATACTAATCACATGGTATAGCTACACATACTTATCACTTGGTATAGCTACACATACTAATCACATGGTATAGCTACACATACTTATCACATGGTATAGCTACACATACTTATCACTTGGTATAGCTACACATACTAATCACATGGTATAGCTACACATACTTATCACTTGGTATAGCTACACATACTTATCACATGGTATAGCTACACATACTAATCACATGGTATAGCTACACATACTTATCACTTGGTATAGCTACACATACTAATCACATGGTATAGCTACACATACTAACCACAGGATATAGCTACACATACTAACCACAGGATATAGCTACACATACTAATCACTTGGTATAGCTACACATACTAACCACAGGATATAGCTACACATACTAATCACTTGGTATAGCTACACATACTAACCACAGGATATAGCTACACATACTTATCACATGGTATAGCTACACATACAAATCACATGGTATAGCTACACATACTTATCACATGGTATAGCTACACATACTAATCACTTGGAATAGCTACACATACTAACCACATGGTATAGCTACACATACTAATCACATGGTATAGCTACACATACTTATCACATGGTATAGCTACACATACTTATCACATGGTATAGCTACACATACTTATCACATGGTATAGTTACACATACTAATCACTTGGTATAGCTACACATACTTATCAAATGGTATAGCTACACATACTAATAACATGGTATAGCTACACATACTAATCACTTGGTATAGCTACACACACTAACCACAGGATAGAGCTACACATACTTATCACTTGGTATAGCTACACATACTTATCACATGGTATAGCTACACATACTAATCACAGGATATAGTTACACATACATATCACTTGGTATAGCTACACATACTAATCACAGGATATAGTTACACATACTAATCACATGGTATAGCTACACATACTAATCACATGGTATAGCTACACATACTAATCACATGGTATAGCTACACATACAAATCACATGGTATAGCTACACATACAAATCACATGGTATAGCTACACATACTAATCACATGGTATAGCTACACATACTAATCACTTGGTATAGCTACACACACTAATCACATGGTATAGCTACACATACTAATCACATGGTATAGCTACACATACTAATCACATGGTATAGCTACACATACTAATCACAGTGTACAGCTACGCATACTCATCACAGGGTTTAGCTAAACAAATAACTTTTTTAAATGACATTCTTTAGGTATACCCTGTGATTAGTATGTTTAGCTACACTCTGTGATTAGTTTGTTTAGTTATACCTTGTAATTAGGATAATTATCTATACCCTGTGATTAGTCTGTTTACATCACAGTATCTGTTGTGCCAGTGCAGCACACATGAAGTGTTTAATTATTTGACATACTGTGCTCTTCATTTTCTAATCACTGCACTTCCACTCATACAGCAGACACACACACACACACACACACACACACACACACACACACACACACACACACACACACACACGCACACACTAATTCACTGTTGCTTATTGAATATGCAGCGTTTAATATAAACTTCATCAGAATCTGTCGACAGACGTGTTGACTCAGTCACACTCTGTGATAATGCGATGTTTCTGTTTAATGGAATAATTGAGGTTGTGTATGTTTTATTGACTACGAACACTGTCAGTGCATTCAGACATCTGCAGCCTCCTCTCTCTCCTTCTATATCCCCCATCCGCCCCCCCACACACAAACACACACACACAAACCCACACACACACACACACACACACACACACACACACACACACACACACACACACACACAAACACAACCACCTCCCCAGACGGTTGAGCAATCGATAAGACTCGGTTTTGCCAAATTTAAATACAAATGAAGCGTCGGTTTAACTGCGGACGTGCAATTTGAATATTAGAGAGGCGACTGAGAAATCTGATTTATTCTCTACCATCTGATGGATTTTTCTGACAGCCACTTCTCTCTTGTTCTCTCTCTCTCTCTCTATCTTTCTCTCTCTTTCTCTCCATTTTTTTTTGATGAACACATATTTGAGTTGAGAATTGGAAACGGTGCAACCTTCTCCATCACGCCGTTGATTATATGCAGTGATTAAGTGAGCTTCAATACACAGTGGCGAGCTAGCACAGAGATCCTCAGGGTAAACACATGAAACAGAGGAGGAAATGAGCATGCAGGGAAAACCGCTACGCTTTCTCTCCGCACGCCTACCTTCGGATTTGATCTAAGAATCGAGTAGAATTAATTTTGCTTCTTTTACAAAAAAAAAGAAAGAAAGAAAGAAAGAAAGAAAGAATTCATTTCGAGTCTGAAATGAACAAATAAAATTTGTCAAAGAAATCATTTCAAACATACGTCGTTATCCGAATGTCTAATAATAAAATGAGATATAACTTAAGCCATAACCACAGACCTTAAGAGCGTTTTGTATATGTTTTATTTGATTACACAGTAAGTACCTGGACCTCAACATGCGTGTTTCTGACATTTCACACATAACTCAATTCAGAACATCAATTCATCTGTAAAAAGAACAAACAAAAAAACATCTGACTTCTGCATACATTTTGACATCTTTATGGTACTCTTGGTGTTTTCGCATCTCTCCGGTCGTTACCAGCCTGGTTTTTGGCAACTTTTTGTGCTCTTGTGAACGACACACTTCGATTTAAATGCTAATGAGCGAGTCCATTAGCATGAAGAAGAGCGGTAGAAAAAAAATCGTCAGTAGTTTCATTGTTTATGTGTTTGGTAACCGTAGTTACCACAAATTACTACAAGCCATGGAGAGTTGATTAAAACAAATTTTCTCTTCTCTGAAGACACGGAGTCAGAAATGAGTACGGATACAAGTGCAGTTTTGAGTTTTATTGGACCTGGCAAACAAATCCAGGGTCAGGGTAAGCTCGATAAGTCAGTAATCATACATATATATATATATATTGGTGTTCCATTCACATCCATGTGGCCACCCTAGGCATGCAGAGCTCAGTGAATTCAATTGTGGTACTGTTATAGTTTGCCACTTGTGCAATAAGTCCATTCATGAAGATTCCTCACTACTAAATATTCCACGGTCAACAATCAGTGGCATTATAACAAAAGAGAAGCAACTCGGAACAACAGCAACTGCAGGCCGTGTAAAATCGCAGAGCACATGTTGAGGTGCACAGTGCGCAGAAGTCAACAACCTTCTTTAGAATCAATAGCTACATATTGTACATCCATACTTCATGTGGCCTTCAGATTAGCTCAAGAACGATCCCTAGAGAGTTCCGTGGAATGGATTTCCATGGTTGAGCTGCTGCATCCAAGCCTTACATCACCAAGTGCAATGCAATGCATCAGACGCAGTGGTGTAAAGCACACCGCCACTGGACTCTAGAGCATTGACGACGTGTTCTATGGAGTAACGAATCACATTTCTCTGTCTACAGTCTGGGTTCGGTGGTCGCCAGGAGAACGTTCCTGACTGCATTGTGCCAAGTGTAAAGTTTGATGGAGAAGGGATTATAGTATGGGGTTGTTTTTCAGGGGTTGGGCTTGGCCCCTTAGTTCCAGTGAAAGGAACTCTTAATGCTTCAGCATACCAAGACATTTTGGACAATTCCATGCTTCTAACATTGTGGGAACAGTTTGGGGATTCCAGTTCCAACATGAAGGCACATCAGTGCCATTTGTTGTGGAGGAACTTGACATGCCTTCCCAGAGTCCTGACCTCAACCTGTTAGAACACCTTTGGGATGAATTATAGCAGAGATTGCGAGCCAGGACTTCTCATCCCACATCACTGCCTGACCTCACAACTGCACTTCTAGAGGAATAGTTAAAAATGCCCATGAACACTCTCCTACACCTTGTGGAAAGCCTTCCCAGAAGAGTTAAAGCTGTTATACCTGCAAAGGATTAGTGGTTTGCACGTTTGCCTCACACCTCCAGGGTTGGGGGTTCGATTCCCGCCTCCGCCTTGTGTGTGTGGAGTTTGCATGTTCTCCCCGTGCCTCGGGGGTTTCCTCCGGGTACTCCGGTTTCCTCCCCCGGTCCAAAGACATGTATGGTAGGTTGATTGGCATCTCTGGAAAAAATTGTCCGTAGTGTGTGAGTGTGTGTATGAATGAGAGTGTGTGTGTGTGTGCCCTGTGATGGGTTGGCACTCTGTCCAGGGTGTATCCTGCCTCGATGCCCGATGACGCCTGAGATAGGCACAGGCTCCCCGTGACCCGAGTAGTTCGGATATGCGGAAGAAAATGAATGAGTGAGAGTGCATGTAAAGGCAGACGTCCCAAAACTTTTGCCAATACAGTGTATATAAGGTGTATGTAAGGTGTAATATGTGTTCCTTGTAGACATCGGCTTTGGTGTGAAAAACGTACCTTGTATCTTGCGGTCCGGGAAAAAAAACTCATCAGACGTCACCGTGGCTGAATTGTGATCAAAACATAAAGCTAACAAGAAAATAGGACATATTTCAGTAAATATCTGATCTTAAATCAGACGTCAGCTGGAAATATAACCACAGGCTATGGATAAAAACAGGTTTAAATATAGACAGGTTTTTTATGGTCACATCCATTATTTTCGATGTATTACATGTTAAATTAAATATAAACGAAATCGAAAATGCTTTTAAAAAGTGTGTGGTTTCTTTGAGTGGAGTCTGACTGGAATCTGTAAATGTAATTTAATCTTTATTTCATTTCTGATAATGATAACCAGGAATGTTTAACATGTCTGTGTGTGTGTGAGTGTGTGTGTGACTGTGTGTGTGTGACTGTGTGTGCGTGAGTGTGTGTATATGTATATGTATATGTATGTGTGTGCCCAAGGTTGTCTTTGCTCTCTCATCCATGACCTGGTCTTCTGCCTTGAGCACCCTGAACAGAGAGCAAATGAAGGAGAACCATGTGCAATCAAGGCCACACACACACACACACACACACACACACACACACACACACACACACACACACACACACACACACACATCACATCTCAGTCCTACACCCTTCCCTTGTCTCATTCTCATCATACTTTTCTTCCTCATCTTCTTCACTCCATTCTACAATTTTCTCACGTGTGTCCTTCACGTCCCTCGTGCTTCTGCTTCTGCTACAAAGACACTCCATAGCGCATGCTAACGTACATATCCGGAGTCACGTGACATCCGTCGTGTGTGTCGACGAGATGTGAACACTCCGTAACACTCGCTCGATCGCTCGGTTTCCCATCACCACATAACCGCTTTTTAAATCTCACTCATACCATGTCACATCAGGAACTTCCAGACGATGTCATGTGTATTTGCTCGGTTTGGGCTGGAGGATGTTTTTAATGTCACATTCGTATCAGAGGGTGCCATAACTTTTGTTTCGTTAGCGAAACAGAAAAATATAACATTGTAAAGACTTCATAATTATGATCGTTCTAAAGGGTTTTGAAGGCTTCGATGGTCAGCTGTAAAAATAAAATCAAATAAAAGCGAAAACAAAAACATTGTCTTTATGTGCGAAAAAATATCTCATCTGATCTAACGGTGACGAGTGACGTATGTATGAACCTCCTCAAAACACTGAACAATTAGGTCCATTTAACAAGGGAATATTTAACACTTTAACACTTTACATGACAGGAATAATCATGTGAATATGAAGTAATGATTAGTGACTGAATTTCTGACTGGACCAAATGTAGATGATGCATCATGGGACCTTTTTACACCCGGTCACTTCATGTGTTGTCTCTGATCCGATAGCTATCTGATTTGTTAAAACTGTTCCATTTACATTAGACCACATAAATGCGTCTCGGCGAATCGGATATCGATCCGATCTTTCTACTCCCGCCCAAAATGCTAATATATTTTACCTCATTTCTGGGGTAATTGAAATGGAACACACTTTGGTGTATGCGGTTTTTTAGAACGCGATCAAAAAGAAGACGAAAAAACTCGTTATGCTACAAAATACAGCATTTACTGTTTGCTGCATTTTCGCTGGCGGCAGCAGCACGTTTTAAGACCCGATGAGACGCCTGGGTGAAAGATCACCTGCGAGTGACGTACTTCCGTTTGGGAGGAGTGTAGCGCTGACGTATGTGGCTTGAACAACCACATTCATTTACACCTGTCCAGTTTCATCTGAAACACGTCCCAGACCTCCTCCTGAAGGGGTTTGTACCATCGGATTTATATCCGTCTCCAAAACGTTTCGGAGGGCATTTAGACCTGGTCTTTTTACCGTGGGGTAGATATCTGATCACAGAAAACACATGAAGTGACCAGGTGTAAAAAGCCCCATAGTAGCCTCATATAAAGCAGCAGAATCTTGAGTGGACTGTTACTAGAGATAAACAGATGCTGTAAATGAACATCTAACTGTTTCCTTTAGCCTCATGTCTGACAGCTAGCTCAGCGACTATTTTGTAGGACCGAGCTTCTGAAAAAAGAACAGAAAGAAAACCAGCTGTGCTCATATCTATATTTGTATATTCATCTTTTTGGGACACAATATTTGTTTAAGCTGAACATTCCTAAAATGGGTGTGAAGTCATTTTCTTTGTGTATTTTTCTACAGTATTTCTCGCCCTTGTCCTGTATATATATATAGCACAGTGATGGAGTTAGACTCTTAGACCTATCTACAGTCCTGATGTCTTTTGACACCTCCTAAGACTCAATTATCAATCCATTACCCACTTGTGTGTGTGTGTGTGTGTGTGTGTGTGTGTGTGTGTGTGTGTGTGTGTGTAGGACCAGGCTCAATGCCCTTGCAGCAGTCCTGAACAGAGGTTTCTGTAGTACAGCCAGCAAGCCATATAGTGAGAATGAGTGAGAGATTGACAGCAGAAGGTAGAGAGAGACTCTAAGAGAGACTCCTGTCCATGTTAATGATAGTAAAGCCGAGACACAGGAGTGCAGCTGTCCACCAGGTTGTTCAGAGCAATTCAGAGTCGATTGGGTGCGAAAGAAATAAATAAGTAGGTAATACAATTTATGGATGGCTGCCTTTGTCCTGAAGCCCTGATTACTGGGGCAGAGTGTCTCCTTCTGAGGACCTGCACGAGTCCCTCTGTCATTAACACACACACAAACACTCACACACACACACACACACACACACCCATGAGCAGAGTGTCTCCTTCTGAGGACCTGCACGAGTCCCTCTGTCATTAACACACACACAAACACAAACACTCACACACACACACACGCACGCACGCACACACACACACACACACACACACACACACACACACACACACACACACACACGCACAGAGCACAAATACAAACTCTATCCTATTTTCCCACTAACACACTATACCTTGCTTTATATATGCCATTATAGAGTTAACTCAAAAATTATTGACTATTAGTATTATTATTAATAATAATAATAATAATAATAATAATAATAATAATAATAACAATAGTATTTCTCTGAAAAGCAAAAGAATTGGCACCCCAGAGGCCAGATGCAAACCACGCTGCGATTTGGCTGAAGTGAAGTTTTTTTTTAAGAGAATTCTAAAACAGTGTTCACACTTCGACAAACATACCGAAAGAAAATTACTTCATCATTTAAAACCAAGAGCTCTCAAGGTGAGCAAGAGACCAAGTCAGATGAATGGTGTAATAAAATCAAAGGTGTTAAGAAATGAAATCTAAAGGTGTTAAGAAATGTTTCACAAAATCAAACTGAAAAGCTTTGATCTGAATTAAAAAGAACTGACGTAAACTGACAGACCTAAGAATATAACAGAGATTAAAACGGCATGCAGGGAGAAGAAGAACCAGCATCTCTACGTGTTGGGACTACAAGTTAAAGGTGAGGTCTGTGTTGTTTGAGAAACGCTTCAGAAAACTGAGTCGGGACGACAAACAAAACAAAAATCAAAACAAACGTGTAGCCAATGAGCAGAAAGGGGCGGGGCTTGTCAATATGGGTGGAGAGAGTGTTCAGTGCGCATGTGTGACGTTAGCAGAAAGCGGTTTTAACATTGACATGGAGGATAAAAACAAAGAAAGAAAGAAAAGAAAGACTTACGATAAGGCAAGAAGTAGGACGTGTTAATATAGGATCAGCTTTCCAGCGCTGGAGAGAACTGAAGGAGCAGGAAGTCGGCCACATATTCACAGGTTGGAGTTTCCCGAGTCAATAACTCCTGAGCTAAACGCTGTTACTACACAAATAACACCTCTTTTCTATCGTAGTAATGTAGAGAGGCAGCTACAACCACGTTTTGTGTAGTAACAGCGTTTAGCTCAGGAGTTACTGACTCGGGAAACTCGGACCTGTGAATATGTGGCCGACTTTACTTAAGACGCCGAGGCGCTTTTTTCCTTCTCGATAGGTGAGTAACGTTGGTTTTGCTTTGTTACACAGAACTAATATATGCCTTTGTCCTTTACATGATTATGCTTGTGTGTCATTTTTGCTTCTTTGTTTATCTACAATCGTATTGTTCTTCCCTTCAGCTATGATAAAGACACATTTCTTTCCATTAGTTGCCTGGGTTACGTATGTATGTGTGGGCGGAGCTATCGACACAGGGGTGGGACCCATTTGGGTTAGGGGCGTGTTTGTTTTGGTGATTTCAAATGTCAACATTGGCTTTCAAAAATCGGAGACCCCATCTTTTAGGTGCTGGACTGCTGATTGGAAGGTTGCAAGTTCAAATCCCAGGTCCACCAATCTGCCACTGCTGGCCCCTGAACAAGGCCCTTAAAACTCAATTGCTCAGTGAGATAAAAATATAAGTGGCTCTGGATAAAAGTGTCATTAAAATCATTCTGTTTTATTTCTACAAGCACTTTTTTTTTAGCAATAAACATTGTCTTAAATGTCTTAAAACATTAGACTTGTATTTAAATGTGTTTGTATTTATCCCCAATGGGAAAAACTCCCTTAGATGGAAGAGGAAGAAACCTTGAGAAGAACCAGACTCAAAATTGAACCTCATCCTCATTTGGGTGACACTGAAGCTGGTTGTCCTCAAACACCACATGGAGTCGGTAACTTCTCTTTGTCTTCATGATGAATCTTCATGAAGTGGAACCCAACTAAGAGCTGGTACATCTCAAGATGCCTCAGGATCCTCACAGGGTCTGTCTTTCCTCACCGAAGGTCCGAAATCATGAAGTGGAACACGAAGGAGTTTATAAGAAGTTTAGCAGTTTAGTCTGAAACAGATCACAGGTCACGTGATAAAAAAGCTGAAGCGTGGCACAGAACCCGATGTGTGTTGTACTCAGGAACTTCAGCACTTGTTCGGGAAGTAAAGAAACCTGTGTTTTTGTTGTATATACGATGACATCATTCATTTATTCAGGTATTCAGGTCTTCACAACCTCCAGTATACACAGAGACTAAACAGACACCGACACACACACCGACACACACACACACACACACACACACACACACACACACACACACAAACACACACACACACAAACACACACACACATTCAACTGTACATCTCTGCACTCACACTACAGTCTTCACACACTACTTTATAATGCTGCTATAATCTGTCCTTTACATTTCCATCCCGAGATTCTTTATTTGTCTCGTGTCTTGTCTTGTGTTAGCGTACGTGTGTGTGTGTGTGTGTGTGTGTGTACTGTACGTGTGTGTGTACGTGTGTGTGTACATGTGTGCGTATGTGTGTTTACTTTTTATTTCTGTGGTTTATGTAGTACTGTGCTCCTGTAGGAACGGTGTTTAGCGACAATGAAAAAAAGCTTCTTAATTCTTGACCTGAGACTTGATAATAATAATAATAATAATAATAATAATAATAATAATAATAAGATCTAGCAGCTTTAACCAGGCTTCTAAATCCCGGAGCAGAATATGATGAATCCGTTCACACAGGTGAAATAAATTGACTTCCACTGACCCTGATCCGAAGTGGAGCACATTACATGCTTAGTGAACAGCACGCTGGCGTCCCACACTCATGACTGACACGCTGAACGCCTCAGCACCATGACTGACTGTCAATCAGCCTCTCCGCCTCTCCCTCAACTCAATTTCACCGATGATTGTGTTTGAATGGTTATTAGACCAGAACCGAAGCGTGTGTCACTGTCACCGTGTGTGTGTGTGTGTGTGTGTGTGTGTGTGTGTGTGTGTGTGTGTGTGTGTGTGTGTATGTGTGTGAGTGTGTGATGTGATATAGTCATGGGAATCTCAGCAGGGTGAATAAATATTGGCATGTATAGTAATGACAGTAGCGGTTATGTTGTTACTGGTCATAGAGTACAAATATTCAGGGAGGATGAGGAGTGTGTTAACTACTGATAACAACCTGGATTTTTTTTTAACCCTAAAAAGTAGGAAAAAACCTTTGGTTAGCAATCTATACTGAATAGATATGAAATAATACAATGATTTGTTTTATCTCTTAACTTTATCGTTTAAATTTATTCTCTGATTTTCTTTCATTTTATTTTAACTTTTCTATATTTTGATAATTAATTTACTTTATTTTTTATTTATTTTTTATGATTTATTTTTAAATCTATATTATTTCATAGGTTTAAGAACAAATGTTATGACATGTTTAAAATATATATATATATTTAAAAACATTATATTTATCTTTTTTATTTTTAAAATATATATATGTATGCTTTATTTATTTGTTTCTTTATTTTGAGTATTTTAATTATTATTATTATTATTATTATTATTATTATTATTATTATTATTATTATTATTATTCATTCATTCATTCATTTTCTACCGCTTATCCGAACTTCTCTGGTCACGGGGAGCCTGTGTCTATCTCAGGCGTCATCGGGCATCGAGGCAGGATACACCCTGGACGGAGTGCCAACCCATCACAGGGCACACACACACTCTCATTCACTCACACACTCACACACACACTACAGACAATTTTCCAGAGATGCCAATCAACCTACCATGCATGTCTTTGGACCGGGGGAGGAAACCAGAGTACCCGGAGGAAACCCCCGAGGCACGGGGAGAACATGCAAACTCCACACACACAAGGCGGAGGCGGGAATCGAACCCCCAACCCTTGTTTTCTTTAACAATTCGGAATTTACAGGAAGAGTCCACACACTTTTTCTTGCTATTTTTAAACAATTTTTCTTTAATGAATAAAATACGCTGTCATTGTTCTAGTTTGCTGTAGTATAAGAGGAATCAAACATTTCAGTAATAACCATTGTATATTATTTTCCTCTAACAGGGATGGTAATTATTAATCATAGAGTTTAAACAGCCTTTGGACACTAATAAAGTCACGTTGCGTGGTTGCCAGAGGTGGCGTGGAGGGTGAGCCGTATTTAAAACGCTCCTCCGTTTTAGAGTATCGGTGTGTAAGGTGAAGAAAACACAAATCTTTAGATCTGATCCCAGAGCAGCAGAGCCTTCAGACCTTTAGTGGCAGTGCTGGGCCTGAAGCTGCTCTCAGCTTTCTCGTGGTCACGCTCAGAGGACGCAGTGTGATATGTGGCTATATGGTATATCGATCTCAGTGGGAGTCAGTGGAGGTTAATAGGGAGCTGTGTGTGTGTGTGAGATGGAGAGTTATGGCTTTTTCAAGGTACACAAGGCGGAATGATTGACAGCTCCATTCGGGATGTATTTTTAATGGGGAATATTAAACAGCGAAGCAGTGGAGGGGAATAAATGCTCTGAAAGGTCTGACCAAGAAACTACTTCCAGTCTCCTCAGGAATAAAATGAAAAAAGAAAAAAATAAATAAAGAAAGTAAGAAGTGATGAGGGAGAAGAGAAAAACTCGGACGTCTGCTTGTCTTCCTTCTTCAGGGAACGCTGTCTAATACATTTTTACATGAAAGGCCTTTTTGTGGGGTTTTTTGTGATTGAGGGCATCGGAGCACCCCAAGGGGAGCTCTCTGTAGAGTGTGTGTGTGTGTGTGTGTGTGTGTGTGTGTGTGTGTGTGTGTGTGTGTGTGTGTGTGTGTGTGTGTGTGTGTGTGTGTACAGGATGTCAGTAATTCACAAGCAGCAGAAAAAATCCAATCCAATCATTCTGGTCAGTCAAAGCCAAAGCCTACAAAAGCTGTGCATACTGGGAACAAACCCGACTCGGCCGCAGTCGATTAAAGACAATGGGTGCAAACTGGAGATAAAGATTCAGTCATAATAAAACACACACACACACACACACACACACACACACACACACACACATATATATACACACTCACACTCATCCTGAAATCCCCTTTAGGCTCCCCGTAACATTGATAAGCGCTTGTCATTTTATTCCTTGTGCTCTAACCTACATTCTTGGGTGTAATCAAAATCAATATCGTCCCGAGGCCAGAGAAAGCAAAGCAAGCTAATAAGCTGATGCTAATGAGGCTGGCAAAAAGGTCAAGTCTAAACAAAAGAGTCCACGCTCTCTCTCTTACCCCCCCATTCAAACACTTTCCTATTAGAAATGTTGAAGCATGATTACTGTTACAGGAGCAGGTAATTAAGCTGTTGCTGACTGGCAAACTGCCTGATTGGGTCACTTGAACAAAACCCCCCTTGGTTCACTTTAACGTGCCCCCATTGTGGCAAAACAATACAAGCCCCATTGGCTTTTTCTTCCTTCTCTAGTGGCACACGGTCGCTACAGTACGTATCTCAAAATCACAACATTTCGGACTTACGACAGAAAAAAAAAACATCTCAATTTCACGGTTCCTGCTGGAGAACTCGAGCCGATATCATTCACAATCACATCACAGCAAATCAACGTACACAAATGATTACATTTATCCTCACCTGTACATTTCTACTTCAGCCATCATCCATCCTCTCGACAATCGCTCTTTTCTCTCACCTGCTACAGTACAAATGTTTCTGTGTAACTTTCTGTGGAAATTTCTAGTCTTAAGATGTTCATAAGGCTTTGTCCTTGTCCGCTTGTACCCTGTGTGCGTCATGACCAGAGACTGACATCGTTATCAGTAGGTTTTGTTAAGATTATGACAAGGGCAGTAGGGACTGGGGACGAGTTGTCCATAAACAATGTCCAATAGGTCCTCTAGAAGACCTTGGCCTGGTCAGATTAGCTTGGTCAGGAGATGAGCATGGGTTAATTTTGAGCCAATGATTGATGATGTTTTGCTTTTACATATCTTCTGTTTTCTTGAGTTCTGTCTATAAAATCTTGAAGTAATCAATGATCGTGGTCCGTAAAACGGAAACGTATTAAAGCTCAGTGGTCACGTACAGTAATAGATGAACTGTTAGTTGGTTGCACAATTCCACTTGACTGTAAACTGTTGTAGGTAGGACGTTATTTACATCGGGATCGTGGAGGTTGTTCTGTGAGAGATAGACAGACGGTTGATTATAGGCAACGAGATCAGGAATTTTTTTGAAGATAAGAGAGACGTGAAACCGGTCTGTAGTTACTGATGTCTGATGGATCCAGAGCAGGTTTCTTCAGGATGAGAAAAAGGCTTGTTTTCTTGAAGGTGTGTACATGACCAGATGTTAGGGATCCATTGATGATTGTGGTGAAGAACAGAAGGTCTTGTGAGATGGTCTGTGAAGAGAAGATGATGTGGAGCTTATGAGGGTCTTGTGCAGAAGCTTCGAGCTTTTCCTTGTAGAAGAAAGTCTTGGCCGAGAACCATGTTTCCTTCTAATAAGCACATGAGCACATGAGCTGCCTCTGGGGGCAGGACATATACTATAAGGTATCTAGAGAAAATTTAAATGGACAGTAATAAAGTTGTTATTAGTTATAAATCTTCACAGAATTGATGAAGTATGAAATTAAAACCATTCTGGTGTCACCTAGCTACAGATACAAAACCTTCTGAAAAAAAAAAAACCTTCCCCAGACTTCTTTTCTGATTCCAAACTAGCTCAGTTTAACAAAAAAACCTCAGACCCTGGTGGTGCTGATGGACATCCATGAAGGTGAAGAAGAAGGTAGCAAATATTAGCATGTCAGACTGCAATGACACGGTGTCACAGGGGGTGGATGTGTGGATGAAGGCTATTTTCCAGTAGATGAACTCTGCTGGAGTCCCGCAGCCTCAGGACACATTGCAATAAAGAAAGCATGCGTGTACATCTGTCAGCTACACGCCATCTGCTTCTGGGTGGGTGTTATGAAAAAATATGAGGTAAAATGTGATCCTGCTGAATGTTTGTGTATATATGTTTAAACTAGGATGTCTCACATCCTCATGCCACAAGTTCCCACTAAATGATTTGTTACTTTACTGGTTTTAATTCTAAGATATGAGTAATTTCTTAATCCTAGCTAACTTGCTAACAAACATAGCTACTAGCTTAAAAGTTAGTGTAAGTATTCCGTCAAACAAATATCCTCCGGCCCATCAGAGGGAGCCTTTGCCTGAATTCTAGTAACGTCCATGTCATCTTGCCACTTCCTGTCCTAGTTAGAAGTATCGCTAGTGTTTACCGTCTTGCCAAGCCGTTTTTTCCCCTGTTGTTTGTCTTTACATGTTTTGTGATGTGGATTACTTTGACTGTCGTTCTGGTTTCCGATTTTTTTTTACCTATTTTTTCCTCTCTGCCTTTCGCATTTTGATTTGGATCTCTTTTCTGCGTCAAAGTCAATCAATCTACTGTACATATATCTGCGAACCCTCAGACTTCCGTCCAGTTACTGCTAGCTACGTTAACTGGTGAACAAAACTAGTAAGAATCTAGATTAGTAAGAATCTAAAAATACACAATAGCAAGGCAAGTTATCTCGCGAGGGAACTCGGCTTTTCGGCAGATCGTCGACATTGAAGTCTCATCACGCTTTTAGTAAAA
>NC_062536.1:17307163-17332163 GCF_022655615.1 Tachysurus fulvidraco
CTCCGGGTACTCCGGTTTCCTCCCCCGGTCCAAAGACATGCATGGTAGGTTGATTGGCATCTCTGGAAAATTGTCCATAGTGTGTGAGTGAATGAGAGTGTGTGTGTGCCCTGTGATGGGTTGGCACTCCGTCCAGGGTGTATCCTGCCTCGATGCCCGATGACGCCTGAGATAGGCACAGGCTCCCCGTGACCCGAGGTAGTTCGGATAAGCGGTAGAAAATGAATGAATGTACATCAACTCAAGCACCGATCTGGCTAAGATCAAGTCTGTAAAACGAATGGTCTGTTTTATTTTCTAATGCACAACAAGAATTAATTTCACCTTCCTTAAGAAAACAGCCTTAATCATTGGGGCTTATGATATGATAGGGCTCAGTCCTCAGTGGGACTCCACCATCTTGTTCTGAACCCAATTAAACCCTGTGACAATCCGGACATGTATTAGGTGTGTGTGGCTTAATCATTTCCATTCACTGTGCATCTTTTGGGAACGTTTGTCTGTCAGGTACAAAGTCGCTCATGAATCACACACAATAAACCGATTATTTCCATTATTTTATCGTGCTGATTTTCTTTTCCTTCAAGTACATTTAGAATTGTTTGCTGTTCCTTTTTTCAAGGCAAACGCCACCGAGCTGAAAACGCTAAAATGATGAGTAAACTGTAACAGAGCAGCTCCTAAGTGCAATGTGTTAAATCTCCCATTAATGAACCTCGATTACTGCAGTGCGTAGACACCGCAGACACACACTAACTCCTTCTTCTGTTGCATGGCGCTATTACTTTTGTCCTAATAGTTGTTTTTGTTGTTGTTGTTTTTTTAGAATTTATGGATTTCTTTTGGGTTGCGTGTGTAATATCAGTATTGCGTTACCTACATCAGTGGTTTTGTGCACTTATGCACAGTAATGTACTGTCATTTTTTTTAAATAGTCAACACAACATTTCTACTGATTTCTGGTAGTAAAGGGGATTCGGGTAATAGGACAGGACTCGGGTTCTTAAAATCTTGAACTCTGTACTGTGACGTCCCAGATGTAGAACCGCAGAGGGACCAGAAAACGTTCAGCAATTCATGAGGAAAGACCAGGCTCCAGACCAGAAGACTACAACTACAGTAAGGAGAAACTGAGAAAAACAAGAGAAAAAACAGTCATGAGGCTCAGAAGATCATCCTCAGTGACGAGGGAGGTGACATTTTATTATGTTATAAAATTATTATTATTATTATTATTATTATTATTATTATTATTATTATTATTATTATTATTATTATTATTATTATTATTCATTCATTCATTTTCTACCGCTTATCCGAACTTCTCGGGTCACGGGGCGTCATCGGGCGTCATCGGGCATCAAGGCAGGATACACCCTGGACGTAGTGCCAACCCATCACAGGGCACACACACACTCTCATTCAGTCACACACACACACTATGGACAATTTTCCAGAGATGCCAATCAACCTACCATGCATGTCTTTTGACCGGTGGAGGAAACCTGAGTACCCGGAGGAAACCCCCGAGGCACGGGGAGAACATGCAAACTCCACACACACAAGGAGGAGGCGGGAATCGAACCCCCAACCCTGGAGGTGTGAGGCGAACGTGCTAACCACTAAGCCACCGTGCCCCCAATTATTATTATTATTATTATTATTATTATTATTATTATTATTATTATTATTATTATTATATTAGCTAGAGCTGCTAAAGTGTAGGGTATTTATTTACTGATAACTAAGGGCTTCTGAATCTTTTTCAAATCAGGTTTTTTTTTTGCCATAATATACTTGAGATTCATCTGTAGTCGATAAAATCGGAGGGTGAGAAATTCCTTGGTTGGAGAACATCACTTCCAGCGAAACTAACCAATCGTTTCCCTCCAGATGGGAATTTCAGCCATGATTAGTTCAGAGGAGCTTCTTAGCAAACACATGTGAATTTTATTCATTTTCATTTTTAATAGTTTTCACATGAGATAAGGATGAGATATGTGATGGTACAGTATCTCTCGCTTCTCAGTCAGACAGGATGTCAGAGATGATCAGAAGTGTGTCAGGTTTTTTGGGATGAGTATTCGAAGTCATCCTCCTTGTTCCTGTATATGATGTAAGAGGTGATGAAGGAATTTTTGGGTTGTTTTAATCAACAGTGTCCAGTGACCCACGTGTCTGTTCTGGAGAAAATGACGATGTGGTCTGGATGTTGATGACTGAAAGAAAGTTGGTACGTTGCAGTTTACTAAACCAAAGCCCCTGACCCACCTCATCACACATACATAGTATTTTTATTTTATTTGACGCGGCCAGAGATGATTAATTTACAATCAAATCATTTTAATCACTACTCTGACATCACAACAATTACTTAATAGACGCTACTAGTTTGTCACCACTACTAAGTTTGGACTTACCTTGCTTTGCCTGCCTCGTCCAGCCTGCCCCATCCGACTCATCTGACCCGCCTCCTCACCCTGGCTTGCCCAGTTCATCTGCCACAAGGCCTACCTGCATCACCTGCACAGCGACCGATCATTGACTCCTCTCCAATCGTAGCATTTATGGTTGTTCAGTTTTGGTCTCATCACTCCACATGAATCTGTGAGAAGCCGTGAGTCTTGTATAGGTTCTGTCTGGTGTACAGAAGGCAGGCCTTTTTGTGGCATGGGCACAGTAACGGCTTTCTCCTGGCACCTCGACCATGCAGGTCATTTGTCCTCCCTCCTTATTGTGCTCCTTGTAACACCACCACCACTTTTTTCCAGACCAGCCTGTATTTCTCTCCAAGTTGTTTGTGGGTTGTTGTTTTTTTGTGACCCAAATAATTCTTCTGGCATTAGTGGGTGAAATCTTTCTTGGTCTACCTGACCGTGACATCAACAGAAGCTCTTATTTTCCACCTCTTTATCAGAGTCTGAACAGCACTGACTGGCATTTTCAAGTATATCCTTTTCCTGCTTTATTCTGTTCATCTACCTTATTACGCAGTCCATTAGCAGTTCTCTGTTGTCTTCCCCATGGTGCAGTATCCAGTTTAGTCACTACATCACCTTATGAGCTGACAAACTCACTGACTATTTATATACAGCCACTAATTACGATCCCAAAGAGTCACAGGTGTGAAAACTTGCCTTTAATAGCCATTTAAACCTGTGTGTGTCAAATATTCTATGATATGTAAAGTTTTGATCAGGGTTATTTAGGTGATTTCAATTATAATTAGGATTTAAAAAGGAGTTAAACAACTATGTAATAAATAACGACTTCTCTTGACCACTATCCTTAAATAAGGAAAAAATATGTTGCATTTTCAGTCATATTTTCCAAATAAATGGAATGATTGAGCAGATGATGTGTAGGTACGTAGACATGGGATGTGGTAGCTCAGTGGTTAAGGTGTCGAATCCCAGGTCCACTGCAGGGCCCCTGAGCAAGTCCCTTAACTCTCAATTGCTCAGGTGTATAAACTGAAATAAAAATGTAAATCACTCAGGGTAAGAGTGTCTGGAAAATGTAATGTAGATATTTGTAACAATATTTGTAACCTAGATTGTGTGTAGCACTGTGAAGGTCTGAGTAAAAGTGTGTGTACAGTATATTAGGTGTGTTGCTGTGTGTGGGACAACTGAACATGGTAAGTCAGGGGGTGTGTAATAGTGGAGCGGTTGGTTGTTGTAGGGCCTGGCAGTGCAGTAGGTTTGGGTGGGTAGGTAGCAAAGTATGAAGGTTCATGAACCTCCTTTCTAGCGCAAACAGCACACTTACTCACTCATTTTTTACCGCTTATCCGAACTTCTCGGGTCACGCGGAGCCTGTGCCTATCTCAGGCGTCTTCGGCCATCGAGGCAGGATACACCCTGGACGGAGTGCCAACCCATCACAGGGCACACACACACACACACACACACACACACACACACACACACTCTCATTCACTCACTCACTAGGGAAAAATTTCCAGAGATGCCAATCAACCTACCATGCATGTCTTTGGACCGGTGGAGGAAACCGGAGTACCCGGAGGAAACCCCCGAGGCACAGGGAGAACATGCAAACTCCACACACACAAGGCGGAGGCGGGAATCGAACCCCGACCCTGGAGGTGTGAGGCGGACGTGCTAACCACTAAGCCACCGTGCCCCCCACAGCACACTTAATCTGGAGAAATAGTGAGCTATCATTTAACAGCAGCAATATATTTCTATACTGTACGTTTTTCTAAATATGCAGGAAAATAAGAGCCACCGCCGTGCCACAAATATTTTTTTTTAGATTAGTCAATGATGGGTCAGACCACCCAAGCTGAAGCGAGGCAACATTTAAAAAACATGCTTTCCAATGAAATAGAATATTTGTTTCAGCATTATGAATTACTGAAGAATTGTTACTAGTGTGTGTGATGAGGTCTCGATCCCATGATAGGTAAAACTCAATAGTCCAAAATGGGAAAACACTAATGAAGTACTGGCCATTGTGTGATGCGGTGTCGATCACATAACAGGTAAAGACCCCAAAGACAAAATGGGGCTATACTGTATATCTAAGGTATATCAGCACCACTGCTGAGGTAGTACCTGTCTGTAATGAGGAGTTTACCCCATGATATTTAACACTTCCAATGTTAAAGTGTGGAAATCTAAGACAGGACAACTCTGCTAATGGGGTAGTACCAGTTTGTGACAAGGTGTCAATACCAAGGCCAAAGTGCGGCAACCTAAGGCAAGATGGCAAACCATCCGGACAGGCAAGATGGCAATACAACCGGACAAGTATCAGTTTGTGACAAGGAGATGATCCCATAATAATTAACACTCCCAAAGCCAAAATAAGGCAATCTAATGCAGGATTGTTGCTGGGTAGTTTGAAAGGATGACAGGCAGGTAGGTGGGTAGGTAGGTTGACCTCAAGTCTACCTGATTAGCCGCAAAACAAAAATAAATCCTCAATTAAAAACTGTGTTGTCTGTGTGCTTTTCTTACTTTAAAACCTCCCCACCACAAATTTTTGACTGGTTCTTAGTCTGTGACCTAGTCAACCAGAATCAGGATGTATTTATTCACGTATTAGACCTCAAAGCACACCTATAAGTCATCCATGTAAACCTATAAGTCAGCCACCCAGGAAAACTCACAGACGTCTATCTATTTGTGCTTAGTACTCCAGGTCCACTCCGTACTCCAGCCCATGCTTTCCTGAATTTCTTCTAAAAGATGATGGATAATGACGAGCGTATAAACCTGAGACGGAAGCCAGCACCAGGACCTTCGTTGCTCACTTGGTATATTGTGGTGTACTGTATTGCGTGTCATGATCTATCGATACTCCGGTTCCGATCCTTGCCCGCCTCGACTACAAGTTCTGTCCGTTCCTGTTTTGGCTGCCTCGGTTGTAAATATATGTATATGGTTGTGCTGTAAACATCGATACTGCATGTCACTGGAAGTAGATGTGCGACTGCCATTTTTGTTGAGGAGTGTTTTTTGTCCTTTTGTTCGTTTTTGTTTCGTGTGTTTGCATGGGCGTAAATTTCATTTAACGTGGTGTGGGGGGGGGGGGGACACAATAAATATAAAATTTCTAATGAGCAATTTTTGAAGGGGGGAAACAAATAATAGTCTAATTGTACTTATAAAGATTATTATTGTAGCACGGAGACTGCGTCATTATGGGTATTTTCAAAGTTTTCCTTCAAAGAAAGTAAAACTATCATAAAAATAATCACAACAATAAAAACAAGGAATTAAAAAAGGGTTAAAGGTTACAGTGCACTATGCAACAAGCTATTGTAAACAAGCTAATGTTAGCTAGCTATTGTAAACAAGCTAACGTTAGCTAGCTATAGTAAACAAGCTAACGTTAGCTAGCTATTGTAAACAAGCTAACGTTAACTAGATAAGTAATATTTTAATCGCTAATATAGCAGATTCATTGAAAATTACATCGGTAATCAGCATTTTTGCCGCAACTAATTTATGTATGAGTCTGCATCAACTACATTAAAGAGAATCGCTTTATTTAAAGTGAGTAAAATCCCCTACTTAATGGAGTTTAACATTAATTGAGCCGCAGCCACACACCTGACTCGTGTGTGCAGAGTAGGTGAGATGTACTGGGAAAGCAGGCGGTGGGTCAAACCACTGTGAGGAAGAGGAGGGGGGACTGAACTGTTTCTAAATGCAGTTTTTGCGGAGTTTTTTTTTCTACTTACACAATTATTAAGGTATACATACATATATTTTTTCACAATAGGGAGTGCGATATTTTTTAAATAATTATTTTTTTTGGGGGGACAACCCTCGGATGGGGGGGACATGTCCCCAGCGTCCCACCCGGGATTTACGCCCATGTGTGTTTGGTAAGTAACATTTCACAATAATTTCAGAACGCTGTCTAACACATTTGGAAACCAGATGTGACAAATCAAAAGCTAGTATATTTAACTGCTTTTTTGTTTGTTTGTTTGTTTGTTTGTTTGTTTGTTTACACACCAGATTTATTCCGTTAGCTAATTATAATACTCTCACCGAGGTTTCAGTAGGTGCAGTATCCAAACAGGAAAGGTCTAAAACGTGCTGCAGGTCTATAGGAACAGCACCGAGAGTTACTGAAGACCGAAATGGAGCTGGGTTCAGTAATCAGAGGCGACCTCCATCCGCTTCACACCAAACTGACCTCGAATGTCATTTCCATTGAGATGCCTGAGGAGATAGCAATTCTTCTGAGAGGAAAAAAAAATCTATTCTGGGTATAAAACAAATATTAACCTGTTGATTTGCTCGGAACTAGACGGCGTTTAGGTAGCAGATAGGAAATTTGTGTTTGCCTGAAAAGTAGTTTTGTTTCTGATCGGTGTTTTAAAGCAACGGTTTAATTAGCAGCGGTTTGTCTGGGTCTGAAATTAAACCAAAAATTTCTGAACTATAATTTAGAAAATCCAGATGGACCACAAAAAAAAACAGCTTTTTTTTTCTAAAACTAATTCATTTTCCTAGTTTTAGAATTTGATACCGGTCTAAAGGACACGATTGGAGACAATAGTCCAGTTTGTTTAGAGAAGGACAGACGGATGGAGAAATCGGTCTGATTTATTGCTGTATATCTGTGCAGCATGTCAGGATCAACATGTACATAGAGTACAGTATACACAGTACAACAGATATAAACACTTTATACAATCCTTACAACTTGTAGAATTGTAGAAAAACGATTTTTAGGAAAAAATAAACAAGTTGCATAAGTATGCACACCCTTTTTAAACCGGGGGTGTGGCTATATTCAGGATGAACCAATCACATTTCGTCTTATGTTCAAAATGAATTATTATGTTCAATATGGTAATTAATCCTGCCTCGATGCCCGATGACGCCTGAGATAGGCACAGGCTCCCCGTGACCCGAGGTAGTTCGGATAAGCGATAGAAAATGAATGAATGAATGAATTATGGTAATTATATATAGCATTGATGAAATGATTCTGATTAACCCCAAAATAAACATCTATCTGTTTCTCTGGGATTTTCTTTACATTTATAAAGTATGAGAGTATAAAGTATGAGTCTTACTTGTTGAATCGTATCGATCAGGAGAGGCGGATTAATAAATGTTTAAAAGATTAACAGCACCGAGAGGAAATGGAGCAGCACAATGACGTCACTAGGAACAGGACATCCCTCCAAAATGTATAAGAGAAAAGGACAAAAACTTTCCAGGAAGACTGACAAGAGACCTACAACCACATTAAAGGAGCTGCAGGAACATCTGACACGTACTGATTGCTCTCTGCATGCGATGACCATCTCTCATTTTCTTCATATTTCTGAGCTGTGGGATAGATGGGAAAAAAATAATAATAAGTAAATAAGTAAATAAATCGCCTTAAACCATGTGGCAATTTAAACCGGTGAGAATAATTACAAAAGGCACATCACCAAAAGAGCTATGGTGCAGCATGGTGGTGGCAGCATCATGTTTTTATTATTTTTTTTAAGAGTTGCCAGAACTTTAGCCAGAACTTTTAACTACAAACACCAGTCAATATTTAGTGTAAAAACCTTCAGGTATCTGTTACTAAGATGAAGATGTAAAAAAAAAATCACCTTTCAGCACAAGGCACACATCCAGATCATCGAAGGTATGAATTAACCCAAAGAAGATCGATGTTTTTGAACGATAAGATCTAACTAAATATCGGTGGGAGTGACCAGAAGAGGGCTGTACGCAGGAGACAAGTCAGGATGCTGACTGACTCTTACTCAAAAACACTGAGTGGGTGGAATAAAATCAAGCGGCACTTGAACAAAGGATTAGATTAGGGGTGTGCATACTTATGCAACTAGGTTACTGTTTTTATTTATTTATTTATTTTCCCCTAAAATGTTTGTTTTTCACTTCATTTGTATTCCTTTGACATTGAGGATGATTTATCATTCCTTTTTTACATCACAAAAACAAACAAACAAACAAACAAACAAACAAAAACACGTTATTATTCTAAGTAGCTTTACGTGGACATATAAAGGTATTTTAATACCAAGTCATATTCCAGTCTATGCAAAAAAAAATAAAAAATAAAGCATCCAAAAAGCAGCTGAACATCAGAAACACAGATGATGCGTCGCAGATGATGTGTACATGTGTGTAAAATTTCATAAAAAGTGTTGATGCTTTTCTTTTTTCTTTTCTTCTTCTTTTTTTTTTTTAATAACTTGTTTGTGTGCCAGTGCGGCATCTCAGCGTGTTCCACTGGGAAGCAGCCAAATTGTAAATTCCCTCAGAGGCACAAGATTTAGCTATTAAAGAGTAATAAGGAAAAAAAAGGACGTCCAATTCCCATCATGCCGTGTTGCAGATTGAAGGCAGAAGAGTCTCAGAGGGTCAGACACCTGGGAGTGTAATCCCCCCTGCGAGAGCTCGTCATTGATTAGAGCCCGGAGAAATACACTGCCGATTCGACACTCGCACCGCAACAATCAGCAAAGCTATCAGAGAACGAGAGAAAGACTTATTTGTCCTTTATCAGAAGTAAAGGGAAAGCTGTCTTAAAATCAATCAAATAACACCACTGCACGCTCCTCCACACTTCTCTACACTGACCCCTATTCTTCAAGCAGACAGTCCATCTGTGTGTACATGAAGAATTTGCCTACTAGGCTTTAGCATGCGTAGCATTACTATAGTATAGGAACTCTCGTAACACACTGGAACACTTTTCTACAACATCGGTTAAGAGATTTAACCCATTAAAACGACGAAAGCTTGCCAGAACGTTGAGTGAATCTGGTTGAGACTAGAAGTATAGACGGATTTTATCTCGCTTTTAAGACCATGAGTAACCTTTCCACCGCCTCTAGATTCAAAGATTCAAAGTGTTTATTGTCATATACCAAGTGAGGAAAGCAGATTTCCCTGACCAATGAAATTCTTACTTTGCCCTCCATAAGAATGCCAGGACTGTACATACACACAAACTGTAATGCCATTTACTTACCTTTATTTCTCTAGGAAGTCTCATTGAGATTAAAATCTCTTTTACAAGAGAGACCTGGCCGAGGTAGCAGCCATACAGTTTGACAACATATTAAAATACAACAAGTACAAAAATAAACAGAATTATTAAAACATAGGATCCTCTCAACAAAAACAATCACAAACATTCATGACCACTTTCTTTATGATGCCTTTAAATTCACCGATAGACACCAATTTCTCTAGTTTTAAATCTTTTTGCAAATTATTCCATGCCAAAGGTCCAAAATAGGAAAATGCAGTTTTCCCCAGTTCAGTAAAAACTCTAGGTACATTTATGCCCCTTTCCCACCGAGGCAGTTTAAGTGCAGGTTCGGAGACTAATTTAGAACCAGTTCTTTCTGTTTCGACACCCAAAGCACCGGCTCTGAACCAGGAAAAGTGGTTCTTAAGTAGCACCAAAATGTTGCTGGTCTAGACTTAAGAACCGCTTGCATCAGGAGCTGTGGGCGGGGCTGTGGGCGGGGTTACTGTTAACGCATTTGATAATGTACCTTAAGTATACTAATGTTTAATACACTTTTACTTTACCGCGATATGATACATTATCAGCACACATGATAGTAGGTAGCTACATGCTAAGGCTAACTTATTTCTGTGTTAATGATAAAATAACGTTATGTACTTTATCGATTACGACCTCCGTTTATACAGATTACACAGAGCTGCACGTACACGTCGGATTCGCCGTGTTTGGACGCCAATGTAGGTTTACAAAGCCATGAGCATTAACAGTAAAGCAACATCCGCCATTGTTGATGTTGTGTTTGTGTTTGTCGCTGCTGCGCTAACGTTGCTGTGTAACGTGACACGTATACAGTGACGTCACACCCGGCGCTGTGATGCTCTCTAGCCGGTGGAAAAGGGGCACTAAAAGCACTTTGAAGAGCGCAACTGGTAACTGCCAGAACTAACACAAAGAAGAGTACAA
This sequence comes from Tachysurus fulvidraco, assembly GCF_022655615.1. NCBI lineage: Eukaryota > Metazoa > Chordata > Actinopteri > Siluriformes > Bagridae > Tachysurus > Tachysurus fulvidraco. The sequence continues at coordinate 17,317,625 of NC_062536.1, forward strand.
AGATACGCTGGAAGTTTACCTAGCATTGCTTTACAAATAAAACTGTACCAATGCTGTTTTCTTCGTATAGTTAGTGATGTCCAACCAACCATCTCATAAAGAATGCAATGATGAGTGAGGGATTTTGAATTTGTAAATTAAGCGTAAAGAAGCACGGTAAACCGAACCAAGACGTCTTAGAACGGAGGAGGCTGCATGCATGTATAATATATCCCCATATGGTAGCTTCAACAAGTTTCTTTTTAGCATGAATTGTAAAATTAGATTTATTTCTAAAACAAAACCCAATTTTTACTTTGAGTTTTCTGATTAGATAAAAAACTATGTACATTAAACAAAAGCTTATCGTCTATCCAAGTGCCCAAGTATTTGGATGAAGATACCCTTTCAATACTTTTACCATCAGACGCATAGATGCTAAGATGCTCAAGTAATTGAAAATATCATAAACTTTGTTTTCTGTGAATTTAAAACCAATTTTAAGCTCTCAAAAGTGGGATATATATATATATATATATATATATATATATATATATATATATATATATATATATATATATATATATATAGCAAGTGAGTGCAATATATTATAATAATCGGCAGGAATAACCCAGATATTTAAAGCAGCAATAACATTAACAGATGTGCAAAATTGAGATAGAGTGCAAATATTAATATAATATTTCAAGAAAGTGCAAATAAGTATAACAATAGCAGCAATAACAATAACAGATGTGCAAAATTAAGATGAGGCTACATCAACTTATCAGATATTTTAGATCAGTAGAAACAAATGAACGATGTTTAGTGATTAAAGATCAGATCTGAGCGTCTCAGAGAACAGGAACGGGTTTGATATCGTCATTTACTTTGAATATATATATTTTTTTGGAACTTATCTATGAATATACTGCTAATACTCGTCTAGATAAAAACAAAAATCTTTATAAAAGGCCACAAATTCTTAAAATCCTGAGTGTCTTCTGTTGTATGAGCTTCATATTATGTGAGACGTGACGAAGACGTTCGATTGTCAACGCGGACACGAAAAAAAAAAAAGAAAATGTATTTTTTTTTGCTATCTGTGAAAATGAGCCAACAGGAATAACATTTGGTTTCTCGCTAGCAAAAGATGACAAGAGCGACTGGTAACTGAGCTGCTCTAACACTTACGTGTAACATCTGTGATTGTAGAAAACACAACCTGCTAGGAACCTCCTGTGGTCATGTTATTGCTGTGTCCAGATGCAAGAGCTTTACCACTGAGGAGAAAACGTATTATACAGTAGACGTCGATGAACTAATGCTAGCTGAAGAGGACATGACATGACATCACATGACATGACATTAACTTTTGGTTGGAGTCTCATTATTTGGTGGTGCTCACAGCTGCTGAGGATAGAGTCACATGGACTGCCTGGACATGGGACTGCTGTGGATGGACACTGTGGCGTTGTGGTAGTCTAACGATTAAAAAAAGTTGGCTTTGGTAGAAAGGAATTTTAGTTTTAAATTTATAATCAATTCAAACATTACGCTCATTTATAAGTTGATCCTGGTTGAACAACTTCACTTGACAATATACAGCTGTAGAAAGAACATGATTTATAATCAAACCCTCTGGGGTCACTCAGATGAAGATGAGGTTCCTTTCTGAGTCTGGTTCCTCTCAAGGTTTCTTCATGTCGTCTCAGGAGATTTTCCTTTACCGACGTCACCGCTGGTGCGCTCAGTACTGTTAAATCTAAATACATTCTTTATTTTTCCACACAGCTGCTTTGAGACAAGGCCCATGGACGGTGTGAAGCGGAGCTCGGAACGTCTAATGATTTCTAAAGTCATACCCGAATTCCAATTTTGTTCACGATCATTAGTTCTGTCAGGAACTCAACTTTGTCAAATGAGCATTTATTAGGTGATATGCATACAGTTAGTGTTGGAGGTATGGTTCTGTTCTGGGCAAGAATCCACGCGCCCGTCCGTGCACATGCGTGGACAGAGCGGGGAGAGCAGCGACTAGAAAATAGAATAGATCTCCCCCCCCTGTATAACAGAACCACTAGTATGCATAGTATTAATATGCTCACTTGCGTGTTTTTGGAAAGTAATAAATGAATGGATAGATAGATAATTAAATAATTAGAGGAAGAGAGAGAGAAAAATATGTGGAGATTTAAGACATAAACTGGTACAGCGAACACGGGTTCCGGCATGGTGGAGTCGGGGTTGGAGGAGGGAGTTTAGATCGCGATAGCAGCTAAGCGCTGAATGGCTCTATGAATGGGAATTTAAATGGTCGGGTAATACGGATGTCGTAACCGGATCGGTACGTGTCGTGGACAGATGACGAAGTGGCCTGCCAGAACTAACGCGATGCTTGATACATGCTTTGGGTGATTTGTACGGACTGGTCATAAGGATTGATTTTATTCGACCTTTGTGTTTATTCATTGTATTAATTCCATTCAGTTTAATTTGTATAGCGTGTATAGCCTGATGTTGATGGTTGATGTTCTACTCTGCCTTCAGAACATCCACATAAAACACCCCACAGCTTTCTAAACAAACCGTCCACATCTACCTTACACATGAGTCTCCTCTATCCCCGGAGATCCTACGGTTGTATTGCACGTTCGTCGTCCCGGGTTCCGAGCTCCGTTTCACACCGTCCATCTGAAGTGTTTCCGCACCATAAAATATTAAATCCCATCAGACTTCACGATGCAAATGCATTCTTTTATCACTCTGGTTTACCAGAAGAAACAGGTGGGTGTGCATCAGGGGTGTTTGTTTTTAATTTGCATATTCATGCAATCTGGATTTCTTGATTAGTTTGAAAGAGGAAGCCTGTGCTGTTTTTTTTTTCCTCAGAGAAATGAATAAAAGTCTCCAAAACAATTAGAGTGACTTAATACAAGATGGTTAATACAAATAAACTGACTGTGAACCTTTATATACCTTTATATACCTTTATATACAGTAATCCCTCGCCACTTCGCCGTTCAAGTGTCGCGGTTCATGTTTTGCGGCCTCAGTGTATCGCTGATTTTTCAAAAATATTCATAGAAAAATAAAAATAAAAACGGATTCCCAGGATGCCAGACAAAGAGAGAAACTTTCTCAGAGGCTTTGTACATACCCACGGCCACTCAGACAAGGCACACGATCGGTTCCCGGCGTGAGATCTGAGCTGATTGGCTGCGCATCATCGCATCCTCTCCCAGCTTCTTCCCTTGTCGTATCTCGCCACTCTCGTTCACGCTCTCAACTGTGTCTCACGTATTGTGTTCGAAATTAACTTTTCATTAAGCCCTTACAATGCCTCCTAAGCACCGTGCCCCTGCGAAAGATTCCTCTAGTGAGCCCAAGAGGAAGAGGAAGATGATGACCATCAGTGAAAAGGTCAAACTTGGGGCCAATCCTACTTCGCGGACTGTCACCTATCGCGAGGGGTTCCGGTCCCCATTAACCGTGATAAACGAGGGATCACTGTACCTCATACCTCCAGAATCTGGGAAGTTCGATTCCTGTTTGTTCATCCTCCATGTGCTTCAGAGGTTTCCTCAGGGTTCTCCGGTTTTGTCTCCAGACCAAAGACATGCATTGTACGCTGACTAGCATCTCTAAACTGTCCCTAGTGTGTCAGCTTGGTGGACCTGGGAGTCCAAAATGGCTAATGTGACACATAAGGAAGGGAAACGGAGAAAGACGTGAAGCTATCAGTGGTCAAGCATACACATACTCAAGTTGTTTCAGATACGTTTGTCAGCCGGCTCATCGTTAATCTTTATCTTCTTTCTATAATCTTTAATTCTTTTATTAAGTCTCCGATTTTAAAATGCGAAGCTCCTACGCAAAACATGTAAAGGTCGTCAGGTCTCTGTGAATGTGGTTCGGTTCGAATACCGTCTCCTAGCGACAGGCATCAGTTCACTGATCCTAAAGACTGAAGGGATTTTCATGTCTCAGAAGTTAGAAAAGAAAGCTGAAATTTAAATGAGAGAAGAGAAAGACGTGTGTTTGTGTGTGTGTGTGTGTGTGTGTGTCAGGAAAAGATACGATTACAATCTGTCATTTTGTCTGAGGTGCAAAACAGTGACAACAATCAACATTAATAAAAGTATTTCTCTCTCTCTCTCTCTCTCTCTCTCTCTCTCTCACACACACACACATTTTCAAAGAAAGAATAGCGATGCAGTGATTCAGGTTTGCAGTTTGAGCCTTTTATTCTCCCCGACAGGTCTTTGTGCGGATAAAAAGCAAAAATAAAGCAGGAACAAAAATCAGCGCTGTACACACACACACACACACACCGGGTCCAGACTGAAGAGAAATGTACTAACTTAACTGATTACATGAGGAGTAGCTTGGTAGTCTATGGGGTGCCAAAACATTTGCTTTACGTCACGATTCAAACAGAGCAGAAATCGATATGAGGTTTTAGTGTAATTAAAGGATAACGGTGTTGAAACAGCTTCCAGCTTTCACACTAACTGAAACCTGACTCTCTGTCAAACTGCTGCTGAATTTGTGATTTTTTCTTTTTATTTTATTATTTATTACATTTTTTTTAAGGCTGTTTTATTCCCCTGAGGCACTCGTTTTGGTTTTCTAGTGTTTGGCACATTATATTACACATGACCTATCTGCTGCTGGGTCTCATACCTGTCTAAACTATTAAACTGTCTAATCTGGATGCAGAGAGAGAGAGAGAGAGAGAGAGAGAGAGAGAGAGAGAGAGAAGAAGAAGAAGACGACAAAGTGGTTCCCATGTCTCCAGTGGCTGCAGTGTTCCTCAGAGCCGGGTGTGTATCTGTACGGTGCTCTCTGGTCTCTGCGCTTCTTTATAATCTTTCGCTCTTTTTAAAGGAGAGGTGACGCCACACATCATCCTGCCTTCCTCAGAGAGCTTAGCCTCCGGTCCGCAACTTCTTCTGGAACAGAAAAAGAGAGGAATTAAGGAGAAAAGGAGCAACAGGACAGGAAACAAACTGGCTAAGTGCAAGAGGAAGTCGCGTACGTTCGATCCGCTTTGTTCGTCGATACAAATTTCGTTTACAATGTAATGTAATGAGCAACAGGAGAGATAGGGAAGGGGGAAAGTCCTTAAAGTGATGGACTTCACCCTCTTCTCTGTCAGGAAATACCTCGGTCTGTGGTATAACCTGAGATAGATAGATAGATAGATAGATAGATAGAGAGAGAGAGGGAGAGAGAGAGAGAGATAGATAAAGAGATAGATAGATAGAGAGAGAGAGGGAGAGAGAGAGAGAGAGAGATAGATAAATAGATAGATAGATAGATAACTATTGCTGCAACTACTAATAACAATACTATTTAATAACATCTAATATGAGGACAAAATAATTTTTTTTTAATTAAAAAAAAAAAAAGACGATGTTCCAGTATTTGGAGAGAAGAGAAAACAAAAAAAAGAAGCGAAGAGAAGAGAAAAAAGAGAAGAGAAAAGAAAAAGGAGGAGAGAATTGAAGAGGAGAGGAGAGAAAAGAAAGAAGGGAAGAGAAGAGGAGAGGAGAAGAGAAGAGGAGAAGAGAAAAAAGAGGATAAGAGGGAAGAGAATAGAAAAAGGAGAAGAGGAGAGAAGAGAAGATAAGGAAAGAGAAGAGAGAGAAAATGAGGAGAAGAGAAGAGGGGAGGGGAGGAGAGAAAAAAGAGAAGAGAAGAGAAGAAAAGAGGAGAAGAGAAGAAAAGAGAAAAAAGAGGAAAGGAGAGAAGAGAAGAGCAGATAAAAAAGAGGAGAGAAGAGAAGAGACAAAGAGAAAATGGGGAGAAGATCTCTGCCATATGAATAATAATCATGTGGATATTTTGCTTAGCTCTCCTGCCTAAGACACTGTACATGAGGGAAGAAAGTCGCACCGAATCGGGTTTTCCGTGTCAAACCTTAACCTCCTCCACCACAAAGAATGAAAACAAAAGAGGTGTTGTTGATGATAAAGTCTTATTGAGTGCAGTACTGAGAGAAAGAGAGAGAGAGAGAGAGAGAGAGAGAGAGAGAGAGAGAGAGAGAGAGAGAGAGAGGCTGGTGTGAGGTTTTATCTGCCTCACTTCTCCTCTCAGTGTGCTATCAGCAGCAGGGCCTCTGAGGCGTCAGTATTACAGAGAGCTGGAGTGGAGCGAGACGGTCAGAGCTAAATGTTATCAGTTCATTATTGATAAGCTGGAGGGTAATTACTCGCACAAAGCCTCGGTGATGACGGCACGCTGGCTTTGACTCTGCCTGAGAAGCACGTGTATCTGGGTCACGTGATCAAACGGACGCTCGGGAGATTAGCACCGACGGTTCGGACGCGTGAGAAGATCGACGGCTGTTCTTCGATACGAATTACGGGAAAGGAGAAATAAGCGTATCGAATACACTGTTTACTTTAAAGCAGGCTGCACGGATCAAGCATCAAACGTCGGTTAGAAGGAAAGATTCGCTTTGTAAGGACATTTTTCTGCCGACAATCCTCGGAATCTTCAACGTAGCGCTGCTGTGATTCTATACGTTACTTCAGCATTAAACATTCATTCATTCATTCATTCATTTTCTACCGCTTATCCGAACTACCTCGGCGTCTATCTCAGGCGTCATCGGGCATCGAGGCAGGATACACCCTGGACGGAGTGCCAACCCATCACAGGGCACACACACACACACACACTCTCATTCACTCACACACACACACTCCGGACAATTTTCCAGAGATGCCAATCAACCTACCATGCATGTCTTTGGACCGGGGGAGGAAACCGGAGTACCCGGAGGAAACCCCCGAGGCACGGGGAGAACATGCAAACTCCACACACAAGGTGGAGGCGGGAATCGAACCCCCAACCCTGGAGGTGTGAGGTGAACGTGCTAACCACTAAGCCACCGTGCCTCCTAGCATTAAACATAAGCGATATTTTGTCTTTATTCTCGCTAACAACAAACTGACTGGAATACAAGTGTACGATCAGTATACGTCTATACCTGATGCGGATCTCAGGAGGGCTTCGTTTCAGGATGAGAACTTTATGGAAACTGATTTTACAGGCATGTATTTTATGCTTCGGTGTTGCCAGATTTGTACTTTATGGTCGAACTGCTGAGAAAAGACTGTAGACATAAACCAAGATGGTGCTGGTGAAGTTAGCTGTGGTCAGGTTCTGTTATCTTTCACAGCTTTCTCATCTTTTTATCCTCTTTGTAAGTTTGACGTTCGTTCTTCGCTATCCGACTTCCTGTAACGTTTCAGTGTCACATGGCGTATTTCCTCCTCGCTGCGGCTCACGTGTACGTGATCGGCGTTTTGCCGTCTGACTCGATCTACAGAGCCGTTAAGTTTTTAAGTGTTTCTCCATCCTGGTTTTCACCTGATACGAGCTTTCTATCCTCTGTTCGGTGTCTGATTGGGTTTCTGTTGCTAAGCAACTCGCTGTACCATTTCAACACCTCATGGTTTCACGCTACACCTTTAACTCGGTGATGTAGAGTTTACGCTGTGAAAGCCACGCAGAGTTTAATGTTCTTACTTAAAACATGCAGGTATCAGAGAGCACAGGTTTGTACCACCTCAATGTAAATAATTAGTTAGAGATCACATGTAACGTAAGATTTTAAGCAGCCTGAGAACTTGGCCCCACACACACACACACACACACACACACACACACACACACACACACACACACACACTAGAAGAGTTCAGTCTGGAAACTTTTATAGGAATCATTTGTTCACAAACCACAGCAGCAGTGTGGCTGTACTTTAACACACACACACACGCGCACACACGTATACACATGTACACAAACGTGTACACACACACACTCATATACACACACACACACACACACACAGTAGAATAGTTCAGTCTGGATTCTTTTATAGGAATCATTTTAAAAGAATCATTTGTTCACAAATCACAGCAGCTGTGTGGCTTTACTTTAACACACACACACACACACACACACGCGCACACACACACACGTTCCTTGAATATAATATTACGTTTTCTCTACATTATTTCCTGATCCTTTGATGCGAGTCATAAGAAATCAGATTTGGCTGATAACCGGAGCAAACACAAACGCACTTTAGAGCAGGAATCTGATCAAATAAAGTGTTACAAAACACCACGGCGAGACTGGGTTTCAAATTTATAAAAATACCACATGGAAGCAGTAGGAATGTTAAAAAGGTTACACGGTAATGAATAAAACATGCACATTTACATGATGCATTACTTAAAAACCCGACGGAAACCCGGTGGAACAGCGTTTTTTTTTTTTATTTACAATAATACCCACGAGGAGGGAAAAAAGGGCAGCGTAGCTGGGGCTCTGAGGCAACTGGTACATTGTGGAAATCTAATATAAAAGCTCTCTGAATGTAAATCGAGTCGTGTTCATGGAAATCCGAGGAACGCAGATGAGGTCTGAGGTCCGATTTGTGAAAGGACGGCGAGCGTGAGACGACGAGAGGAAGCAGAACACATATGCGTCTTCTTATTTCACTTATCACACACTTTAAACAGGACTGAAGGACAGACGATACACAGACAGGTTTACTGACTGACGGCCTTCAGGAGAAACTCAGGAGTGTCTGTAGCTGAGCGGAAAAGAGGAGAGGAGGGTAAAGGAGGGTGGGGAAGAGAAGAGGAGAGAAGAGGAGAGAAGAGAAGAGAAGAGAGAAAAGAAAAGTAGAGAAAAGAAGAGAAGTGACAAGATTAGAGAAGATAATATAAAGAACAGATACGATGAGAATAGAGTAACTTGAGAGAAGATAAGAGAAATATAAGAGAGGAAAAGACAAGTAAAACCTCTCCTTTCATCCCTCTCCCTCCTCTTCTCCTCTCTTCCCTCACTCTCCTTCTCCTCTCTCCCCTCCCCTTCTCTCCCATCCTCTCCTCCTCTCTCCGCTCCTTCCTCTACTCTTCCCTCTCTCCTCTCCCTCTCCTCTCCCTCTCCTCTCGCTCTCTCTCCTCCCCTCTCCTCTCTTCTCTCCCTCCCCTCCCTCCTCTCCTCGCTCCTTCCTCCCTCTCCCCCTCTCTCCTCCTCTCCGCTCCTCCCCCCTCTCCCTCCCTCCCCTCCTCTCCCTCTCCTCTTCTCCTCTCTTCCCTTCTCTCCTCTCCTCTCCCCTCTCCTCTCCTCTCCCTCTCTTCTCCTCCCTCCCCTCCTCTCCCCTCTCCTCTCCCTCTTCTCTCCTCTCTTCCCCCTCTCCTCTCCTCTCCCCCTCTCCTTCTTCCTTCCTCTCCTCTCCCTCTCCTCTTCGCCTCTCCCCCTCTCCTCTTCTCTCCTCTCCCTTCCTCTTCTCCCTCCTCTGCTACTAGAAGACGAACAGAGAGAAGAGTAGTTTATATAGAGGAATAGTTTATCCTATATGAGAGAAGAGAAGAAAATAGAAGAGAAGAGAGGAGAGAAGAGAAGAGGAGAAAAGAGAGGAGAAGAGAAGAGGAGAAAAAATATAAGAGTAATAGGAGGAGATATAAGAAAAGAGAAGAATAGAGAGAAGAGAGTCAAGAGAAGATATATGTATCGTAGATAAGAGAAGAGGAGAGGAGAGAAGAAAATAGAAGAGAGGTAGAAAAATATAATATATAAGAGGAGGAGAAGATAAGATGAGAATTATAAGAGTATGAGTGACGATAGTAAATCAAACATATAATATCAACAGATAGAGATAAGAAGATATGAAGATAGTATTATAGATAAATATCAGATAAGATAAAAGCATAGAATAGAAGAGCATGATAATATAATACAGAGCAGAGAAGAGAAGAGCAGAGAAGAGAAGAGAAGAGAAGAGAAGAGAAGAGCAGAGAAGAGAAGAGAAGAGAAGAGAAGAGAAGAGAAGAGAAGAGAAGAGGACTCTGATCTTCTCACGCTGATGTTATATTACAGAGGGTTTTGTTGACACGAGTGGATCAGCTCTCAGTTGAGGGACCAAAGCAGGACTTGAATAAATGCAGCAGAGGAGCAGCAGAGGAGCAGCAGAGGAGCATCAGAGGAGCATCAGAGGAGCATCAGAGGAGCAGCAGAGGAGCTGCTGAGGACCAGCTGAGGAGCAGCAGAGGAGCTGCTGAGGACCAGCTGAGGAGCAGCAGAGGAGCTGCTGAGGACCAGCTGAGGAGCAGCAGAGGAGCTGCTGAGGACCAGCTGAGGAGCAGCAGAGGAGCTCATGAGCTGGTAGATACGACCCCTCAGCTCCATCAGGGTGGATGTGGCACGTGTACCGAGAGCGGTGTGTGAAACAGTCTCTACACACACACGTACATACGGAGAAATAACTCAATGTTACGCTCCATTAGCTTCTTATTGGAGTTTCTGTAGAAAATGAAGTGAGATTGTAAATGTGCAGCACTTTGGGGGGAAACCCCCGAGTCTCAGTGTGGAGAAATCCCAGAAAACACATGACAATATTCTAATCTACTCCATCTCTAATAAAATAAATACTACTAAATAACAGCGACTTGTTTTTACTTTAGAGACATACCTCAAGATCGTGTCTCTGAATTTATATATTTCTGTAAATCTGCTTTGTGAAAACATCCAGTGTTAAAAAACTTTAGACAAAACAATCGGCTTTAAATTTTCCACAAGAAAGTCCACATTTACCTTCAAACACTTCTTACAATTAATCAATAACATCCATCATCCATCCATCCATCCATCCATCCATCCATCTGTATTGTGTTTTATACTGATGGATGTTTCATCCTTCCATCTATCCATCCATCAACAACGAATACGAGTTTTTATTCATCCATCCATCCTCAACACATTTTATACTGATGGATGTTTCATCTATCCATCAATCCTGAGGATGTTTTTATCCCATCCATCCATCCATCCATCCATCCATCCATCCATCCATCCATCCATATTAAGTGTTTTGGATGGATGTTTCATCCTCCCATCTATCCATCCATCCATCAACAACGAGTACGCGTTTTATTTTATCCATCTATCCTCAATTCATCCATCCGTCCATCCATCCTGAGGATGTTTTTCTCCCATCCATCCATCCTGAGGATATTTTTTATCCTATCCATCCATCCATTTTAAGTGTTTTGGTTAATAAACATGATGGATGTTTCATAAATCCATCCATTCATCAATCCATATTATGTGTTTTCCCCTGATAGATCTTTCATCCATTCATCCATCAATCCTATGTTTTTTATCCTATCCATCCATCCATCCATCCATCCATCCATCCATCCATCAACAATGAGTATGTGTTTTATTTCATCCATCCATCCTCAATACATGTTTTATACTGATGGATGTTTCATCCATCCGTCCATCAATCCTGAGGATGTTTTTTATCCAATCCATCCATCCATCCATTCATCCATCCATATTAAATGTTTTATCCTGAGGATGTTTTTTATCCCATCCATCCATTCATCCATCAGTCCTGGGTATGATTTTTATCCCTCCCATCCATCCATCCATCCATCCCTCCCATCCCTCCACCCATCCATCCTGAGTAAGTGTTTTCCTGTGAACTCTGGAGGCAAAGTGGAACACAGCGATGATGACAAACTAGTATAACTAGTGAATTTGGCTGTGTGTGAGATCTTGTGATGTATACTGTACCACGATACGGTTGTTGGTGCGAGACGCTCCGGTTTGAATATTCCGGAAACCGAAGTCCTGCGATTTTACGTGTTTTTACCGCAGAATGGTGAAAAAAAAAACCACAACTCCAAGTCACACTATTCACATTTTCTTCCATTTCTTGCTTGACGTAACTGAAGCTCTGCATAACTATACACCTTATAGTGCTGCCACACGATCGGCTGATCACACAACCGGGTAAATAAGCAGATGTACAGGTTTTCCTAATAAAGTGAGTGTATGTGGACGTACTATATGTTAAAAACAGACTCGGACCCACTCACCTGCTTAGCGCTGTTGACACACTGCATGTAGAGAGAGGCGATATTGGAGCAGAGGAGTGTTTTCCCAGCGTTTTCTCTGTAGCACTTCAGAATCTGCTCCTGCAGGTCAGCACACACAGGACTAATCTCGTAGCGCCTGGGAGACCAAAAGAGAAAGCGGTGTTAAAAAAAAAAAAAAAGAAGAGTGAGACGTTCAGCACCGTCGTCCATCATCGTTACGTTTCTCGAGACGGCGATACGAAAGCGTGACGTTGACGAAAGACCTTAAAATGACATTCTCTGTGCTTTTTCACTCCTAAACACCCGATCGATCGCTGATCGAAGCACGAGCCGATCGGCGGAGATCAGGTGTGGGGGATAATTGACTGCTCTCAGATGCAGAACTAAAGTGTAACGACATGAGTGTGGGAGTTTCGCTAGTGCAGAGAAGCGTAGGAGAGACCGGGCGACAGAGATGGATTTCAGAACCCATTAACATGGTGCACACATATGGATTTAATGAACTGACACGCACTCGGAGACCGAACGAGCGGGAAAATATCACGACTCGCGCCGGCTGTTTAAAAGCGGCCGTGAAGGAACACGAAAGCGAATAGTACCGATACTGTGCGATATTCAGTTAGATTTATCGCTGCTTTTCGCACGACAGAGACAAACAGATATCAATATTTTTTTAACTTCTCTGCTCACAAACAAATATTTTTTAAATACCCAGCAAGGCCAAATCCCAAATATTCCCAATTATTCCCAAATATTCCCTACATACAATATAGGGCACAGCTTATGTATCAAACCTTTTAATCGACATTTTAAAACATTTAACATTCAGGCACCATTCATGAAGCAGGAGGTCATTTTTGTCATCACATTCATTCATTTTCTACCGCTTATCTCAGGTGTCATCGGGCATCGAGGCAGGATACACCAACCCATCACAGGGCACACACACACACTCTCATTCACTCACACACTCACACACTTTTCCAGAGATGCCAATCAACCTAGCATGCATGTCTTTGGACCGGGGGAGGAAACCGGAGTACCCGGAGGAAACCCCCGAGGCAAACTCCACACACACAAGGTGGAGGCGGGAATCGAACCCCCAACCCTGGAGGTGTGAGGCGAACGTGCTAAGCACTAAGCCACCGTGCCTCCCGTCACATGTTTAAAATTTAATTTCTAATTTTAAAAATAAATTTTATATATATATAAAACTTTTTTTCAAGCTCAAATTGTTCCACTTTTAAGTGAATTACAGCCCAGAGGGACCTGAGGTTTCCATGTCCATGCGTCAGATACCGTGTAAGTTCAATACAGAAGGATTTACATCAACGGCTTAGAAACAGAATTAATGTAAAAGAATGATTAATTTCATGAATGTATCTGCACTGAACAGATCTGTGGTTTAATTAGAACTGATTTTGAGACAGACAAGTTAACAATGTGGAAGAGTTACGGATCAATTTGCTTGATTTATTAAAAAAGAATCGTTTTATAAGAATGATTCGTTCACAAATTGGACAGGACCTCTGTGGCTTTACTTTAAGACAAACACACACACGCGCACACACACACACACAGTAGAAGAGTTCAGTCTGGAAACTGCATGCACTTTCACATATGAACACAAGATCACACAAAACAAAAGAATTCACCGATTCATCTGATTCGTTAAAAGGATTCGTTTCAAAAAAACGATTTGTTCAGAAATCAAAAAGCAGCACTGTGGCTCTACTTTAAGACACACACACACACACACACACACACACACACACACACACACACACACACACACACACACACGCACACACAAACAAAGAACGCTAACATGACAATTGATATCCGATATAAATTTTTAATCAGATTTCTTTGGATCACATACCGTTTACATCAGAAAACCTTCTCTTCCCATCAACATCACACCACACTGACTGATCTAAAAAGAAAACACACACAAGTCCGTGCTGCCCCAGGGGGGAAAACAAACACTCACAACCCCTTCATTTAACCACCGTGACCTTTAGGGGAGGAAAAGATTAGGCGCAGACGTTATCTTCTTCTGTCCGGCGCTCGACCGTGTTGGTTTTTAGGCTCAGACATCAGCATAAGCCGCCTTGCTCTGATAGACCATCATTAATACGACACACTGGCGAGAAGGTCTAAAGGGAAATGAACGGAGGACGGCTGTCAAGTCTGCCAAGCTCTATCTGATCTCTCCGTCTGATCTTCTCTCCGTCTCGGAAGGGATTCGCGCTCTCTCTCTCTTTTATTTTTTCCCCCGTCCATCTTTTTCTGTCCTTTCTATAGACTGTCCATCACAAGTGTGACCGCTGTTAACCGAAACACACTCTTGGGGGGTAAAAACTTCAATAGGAAACGGATATAGGAAATATAAAAAATAAAGCATTACACCATAACGTTCACTACGGTACGCCGACAGGATAGACGACGTACGACGGCGTGTAACTTTACATGAGTTTATTCCTTTTACGCTTTACACACAGCTCCTATTCTGACTTATAAAGGACGGGTCAAAACAGCACGTTTTTATCGTCCCTGTCACACACAGTTTAGATTTATATGAATATCTCTCAAAGGATGGAGAGAGGAAAAAAAAGCCGTACGGGTTATAGATCATAGCA